>NC_134489.1:87034534-87247023 GCF_040206685.1 Ascaphus truei | reverse complement strand
GAGAAATGTAAGAAATCTATTAAAATTAGGCTTCTTCATTTTATTAATGTCTAAGAAATCATATCAAAGTACTCAGTGTATTTAATCAAAATAGAGCAAACATTTTGTTTTTCAGGAGAAAGCTGCAATTCGATACACTCCCTAAAAGCATACAAATGAAATGTGTTAGGTTTAGACGCATATGTACATGTCATTCGCCTATGTTCATGCAACTTTGTATTTGTGGTTGCACCTACTGTACAGGTATGGATCGAGACACTAACATAGGTACTGTAGGACAGTCCCAAGGACAGAGAAAAGAGCTTCCGAACGGAGGAGGTCAGGTGTCTCTCTCCCACAGCTCAGACCACAGTTGCAGCGTTACAAGCTTCTGTTCATTTTCCCACACCCCCTCGTCCACTCCCACAACAGCTTCTGCAGCGGCCGGGGTGGGGGGGAGGTTTCGGTAAGAGAGACACAACCTCTCTGAGCTGCAGAGGTCACCTAACTTCACTCCAAAAGTTGGTGGTGGGTGACATATCAGCCTGTGTAAAAGTTAGGGGGACGTTTCCCTCCTGGTCTCCATTGACTGCGCCTTTGTATGTCTTAAATATATACAATATATGTTCCTGTGCTAGTGTTTCATTGGGATTGTCATTGTGCATGTGTATGCATTTGTACATGTGCATGTGTTCGTTTTTTTTTTTTTTTTAATGTATTTATTTGAAAATGTGTCTCATGGCAAGTCCCCCTATAGTGTGTGTGCGCCTATGTACTGTATTGGCACTGCAGGATCTGTAAGAGCCCATCCACATGGGGAGTGGAGAAATGAAACAAGCAGGGAAGAAAGGAGCAGGCGGAGCCAGCGATCGCTGCAGCTGATCACACGCAGCAGCACTCTATCTCCATTCTGCACATACTCTCAACAATCAGGATACTCCTTCCCCCCCCCCCCCCCCCTCCAAAAAAAAAAAAAAAAAGAACTCTAGTAATTTCCACTTAACCTGGGTCTATTAACGTCTGCAACCTCACCGTCGGAAACACCAAGATCCCCCTGCAAGAGGAATCAAGGCACAGCAATGTGAGCAAGATCTGCTGATAGGATCATTAGTGCTTTTGTTACCAACATCCCAGGGAGCGAAGAGTGTGGGCTGCTTGGGCAACCTCACTGCTACAATCGTTACAGAAGGAGATGCGAGGATCATTAGAGCAAAACGGCAGAACAGTTCTGCTTTGGTGATCTTCAGTTTGGGGGAGGGAGGGGGCTCTGCTGCTGCGATTTCTGGACTGGACCTGAGCTTGATCCTATGTGCATTTTGTTCATTGGTAGTTTTAATCAAGAAGAGGGTTTCCTGAAACCAATCCAGGCAGCTGGGGACTTTTATGCAAATGGATATCCGACCTGGAGGGTGAAGGACTGTATCTGACTCCTTCAATCAGCTAGCTGCTCTGTCATTTGTATTTTTATTTTTTTCCATTCTGCATCCCAACTTCTAGGCAACATCAAGCCTGCGGGAGATGCTCTGCTGCAGAACCCGAGCCAAAGGATAAGGATCTGGGGGTGAGATCGTTTGTATTGTGTTCCTGAAAGGAGAAATTAACGTAGTCAATCAATTCGGTGGTCCAGTGTAAAAAAAAAAAAAAAGGCTTCAATGGATCATCATGGCCGGGCTATCTGTTTTATAGACGGGACTGAGTAGGCGATCATTACTTTAAAAGCAATAGGGACAAAGGCTGAAGCAAAACGACTGCAAAGACTAGGAAGAAAAAACTCAATCTGACATTGATTTCCATATCCATTTCACCTGGCTGTTTTTTTCCCCCATATTATGTCGGCTCTCCGAAGGAAATTTGGGGACGATTATCAGGTAGTGACCACTTCATCCAGTGGGTCCGGGTATAACCAAGCTTCTCCCAAAAAGAAAAGGCAGAGGTTCGTGGAGAAGAACGGCCGGTGTAATGTCCAGCATGGCAACCTGGGGAGCGAGAGCAGCAGATATCTCACTGATTTATTTACCACCCTTGTAGATCTGAAATGGCGTTGGAACCTATTTATTTTCATCCTGACTTATACCGTAGCGTGGCTCTTTATGGCATTAATGTGGTGGGTAATTGCCTACATAAGAGGGGACCTGAATAAAGCACACGATGAAAATTACACACCTTGCGTGGCCAATGTCTACAACTTTCCATCAGCTTTTCTCTTCTTCATTGAGACAGAAGCCACCATCGGTTATGGGTTCAGGTACATCACTGACAAGTGCCCTGAAGGGATAATCCTCTTCCTCTTCCAGTCCATCCTAGGCTCCATAGTAGATGCCTTTTTGATCGGCTGTATGTTTATTAAGATGTCTCAACCCAAGAAGAGAGCTGAGACTCTGATGTTCAGCGAGCATTCTGTGATCTCTATGAGAGATGGCAGACTCACTCTGATGTTCAGGGTGGGCAACCTTCGCAACAGCCATATGGTCTCTGCTCAGATCCGTTGTAAATTGCTCAAAGTAAGTATTTGTCAGAGTTTATTTTTAGTGGGATGAGGAGTAGTTGGTATTAACTAGACCAGGGGTGGCAAACTCCAGACCTCAAGGGCCACAAACAGGTCAGGTTTTCAAGATATCGCTGCTTCAGCACAGGTGGCTCAATCAGTGGCTCAGTCATCCTGACTGAGCCACTGATTGAGCTACCTGTGCTGAAGCTGGGATATCCATAATACCTGGCCTGTTGGTGGCCCATGAAGAGTGGACTTGGCCACCCCTGATCTAGACAAACAAAACGTGCCCATCATCAACTGTTGACATAGCCATGTGCTCTCTGTCCACTTTAGTCCTGTGGCTACAAGAGTGCTCAGGTTAAACCCAGGCCTTATGTATTGAAGGTCTGTTGCATCCATCTAGTAATCATTTTACAATTAACGTATTTTCAGCAATATAATATTACAGATGACCGAGAAGTGATGGGGAAATATAGATTAATGATAGAAGGACCTGAACACCACATTTCTCTTCCAACTCCAGACAATAATTTGTTAAGGAAACCTGAGAATGCTTAATATACCAATATGGTATGATCACACTTTCAACCAAAGCTTCTTCTGTTTTTTTGGGGGAATATGGGGCACCTAAACAAATATTGTTAAAGTATTCATAATAATTGCTTCTGGTTCTGACAGATCCTATCTAATGCCCAATACATCCTTTTAAAACAAATATAGACTCCCCACTGGACTACTCTTGGTTGCTTGGTTTACAAGGCAGCTGAAGGCAGCACAACAGAAAGTCTGAGTTGACAAAGGCCTATATTTTGATGCTACTTTGTCATATGTACTTTAGGACAAAGATGTGTGTTAGCTAAAAGTATATAGGATAATCTCTATTATTATACACAGCAAAATATTAATTTTCAATATTGACACCTATTCCTATTTGTCAGCTGCATGCATAACCCATAATTAAGCTTTATCTGGTGCAATCACATAATTTGAGGCTCCTAAAAGTCATAAATATGTTGAAATGTTATTTGTTAAGCATATTAAGTCAGTAATGTACTGTGTCAGGAGACTGCAAAGTGATAGGTATTGAATCATGGGCAAAATTTTATCTATTTTTGGGGGAAAGCAGCTTTTTAGCCCCTAGGAAGGACACCTTTGTGTCAGTGATGGTTTTGAAGGCGTCTATTGAGCTTCATTTCTTTCCCATTAGACATTGTGTAAAATAAACAGTTTGCAATTTTTTTTTGCAGACAGAGAGCCGCTTATCCCTGCAGTTGTTCAGCCATCTTCATTTCACCTTTAGTTGTACCCCAAAATCTTTAAAGTTAAATAACGCAATTTCCTTAGAAAACAGCTACTCGCAACCTGGTTGTTGGGCAATATTCATGGTAACAAGATATAGCACTGCCCTTAACTCATTCAGTGTTGCGGACCCTCCAACAATTAATACTACCTTGCTACTTATGGTGAATCCTGGTTGATTTTTCTCTAAGGGAGTAAATATTTAGCTGGTTGCTCATTTATACACCCATCCATGTTAGCTCAACAAATTTGTTTGCTCATCTAACCTTCTGGCATAATGATCCACTGGAGTCCCACTGTTTGTGTCTATATTTTCTTGGTCAAACTTCCACTACATTGATATGTGGTGTGATCTCTGTCACCTATTTTTTAGTACATTATTTTTTAATTCTCACCTGCCCATTCCATCTCTGACCAGGATTGAAAATTCACATTAGAAAATACGTTGTTGCCTGTTCAAACTGCAGCATCATCTTTTTTTTTATTAGCACCCATAGAATGATACGTAGAGAGGTTTTCTTTAGTCTTGTTGAGTTGTGTAAAATTAACAAATATATTATTAGAATTGGTGTGATCTTGTTCAGACGTTAGTGTAAAAGTGCTGCAAGCATTAATTTTGTTCTAGCAAAAAAACGGTGTCAAGTATTTCAATGCTATAGTAGTAGATGGCCCTGCTATGTGTTGTAGGCACTGAGGTACTGTAGGAATAAAATAACTCCAAGATTTGCAGTTTAGTTGCTCATTTTTAGAGGTCACTCATTGTTTATTTAATTATACATGGTTCAGGGTGCCCATTATAATAGACTATCTGCCTTCCAGCATACAGTATATACTGTATCATAGAACTGCAAAGTGATGGGTATTGAGTACATTGTGTCATGGGCAAAGTTTTAGCTATTGGGGGGGGGGGGGGGAAGCAGCGTTATTAGCCCCATGGAGACCTTTGTGGCAGTGATGGGTTTCAAGGGATCCATTGAGCTGAATTTCTTTCCCATTTCTTTCCCATTAGACATGGTGTTAAATGAGTGACATTGTATATATTAACTCCCTGTTTAAAATGCTCAACACACACATAGATCATTAAGTAGTTGTACCCAGTATATTCCTTAGGAGCAATAAGCCCTGTTCATTATCTGTATGGGGAGGAAGCACAATTAGAAAAGCTTAAAAAGGAGCCTGCTGACCACTCACTTGCGAATACCCATAGCTTTCTCAATTATAAAATAAAGAAAGGCAATTCTCCTGACATGCATCTGCAAGATATGCTTGGACAACAACAGCAGACAGAATAAATTCCGCTACTCATAACAACCGCATATATTAAGGGACTACTGTATGTATAAAAGGGGCCTAAATTGACCTGTTTGCCATAAATGTGATGCTTAGGGCAGATTCTTTATACGATGTATTGTATCAAACCCTGATCCGACAACTGCTATTTAAGTCAATGGTAGTTAATGCTAAATCGGGGTGTGATACCCTGCATCAGACCTCATTGAAGCCCGATGTTAGAGAAGAATTGTGGATATGCATCATGAGAAATCAATGTATGGAAATAATTTTCACCTCTTTTGACCAATGTGCATCAACTTTAGATTGAGGACAGAGATTATTGGAGAAATTAGCAGATGCATATTTTATAATCGGATGTTAAATCTAAACTGACGTAAACTTGTTTTATACATTTGGCAGAGACATAGTTAAAAAAAATATTATTCCTATTATTCTTGATTTTCGTGTCTAGATGCACTTACTTTATCTTTTTAATTCGTCCCCAAAAATTCTGCAATTCAGCAAAGTTATCTTTCATGCTGTATTTTCTTTTTTTAATTCATGTTGATACTTTGTAGCTTGTTGTCCAGGAGGTATTGTATTATTATAGTATGTAGGAAAACAAATCTGTAGTATCTTTTTCTAACTTAACTCAAACTTTAGATCCAAACCTTTAGAGTTGCAGTTTCCCCTCAAAATTATCTATTTTGAAATACCTTTTAAAGCAAAGCAGCAGTCCAAGCTGCTGTTTTTTTATTTTATTTTTTCCACTTGAATATGTGCAGCAATACAATCCACACAATGATAAGTAATAAGCTAATTTGCTGATTGATCTGTTCGGATCAGTCGACAAAGATTCGGCTCAGGGGTTCAATTAATGTCTGTCAGTGCAGCAGAAGAGGATCATAGATGCAAAGTTCTGTGGGGAAGAACATGCGACCTGGCAGTTACTAGATACAATTGGTGCACTGCTAGAGAGAGGACAGGGCTCAAAAAGGGGTATGCCACAGCCTGTTTCAGAAGAGGAAGGGGATGTGACTTTGTAAATGGTTGCTATAGAAACAAAAAAATGCTTGTTACATTATAATACATTAAAATGTAATTCAGAATTTTGTTTTTAAATGCTGCAAGTATTTCCTCATAGTACAGAACATTTTTTTTTTAAACCCACACATGTACAGTAGGATATTGCTTGGTCTACATCTTTAAACCTCCTTCTTTTATTTCTATTTTCTAGCCTTATTACATTTTTATTTTTAAGGGCCCAAAGCCTGCAGGAAAGTGTTCACATGGCAACTTTTGTTGTTTATTCTCATTCTCCCCTCCACAAGGCTGCCCAGAGCTTAAAGCAGAAAAACGTGACATCTTATGTGTTTTATTTAATATATCAGTTCTGTAGTATTAGATAATAGTAAATATTTGTTTTTTTTATTCAATTCGTAATGCCTTTTTAAAGAGTTTTAATGTACTGAGGATCCTTTTTGATTTTTTTTTTAAAGCAGGTTTTAGCCCAACTCCCCAGCAGTGCAAGATATTTGTAACACTTTCCTGTTTGTGATACAGTATGTTGCCAATATTCCCAGCAGTTTGAGCTGCAAACTGTAACAATAGTAAATATTGCTGTAGTAATATAAGGATACATTGTACAGTAGGTGCTAAGTTACACTGACCTGAATGATTGATTATAACTGAAAGGCACCTATTTAGTTAGGCACTCAATCAGGATTTTTACAGATTTATAACAGGAGCACCAAACGATTGCCAGCTTTGGTAACAATGTAGAATTATACATTGTCACATGCTTTACATATGAAAAAAATAAAAAGGGGGGAATGTAGTATTGCTGCTTTAATTCCGAGTAAACTACAAAGGATCTTATCAGAAAAATGTCTTCCTCTTCTGAGATAAAGTTCCTGGAGGTTTATTAATGTCACCAAGTAAGAAGTGCTCAGCAACCATATTCATTTATGTTTTGAGCTTTGTAGAGGGGTAAAAACTAGAAGTTACAACAGACACGTCCTGTACACCAGGGTGCGCGAGATTTTTTTGGAGGGGACGCGGGCGGTTGCAGACGTCCCATGCTCTTCCCCAAGGCGTTAAAATTAAATGCCGGGGAACCGGGCGAGGCCTCTGCAACCTCTACTTACCAAAATTCAGCCGGCTCAGGACACGTCCCCATGGCAACACTGCGTCAAATGACGCCACAGGGTCATGTGACGTCATTCCACATGAGCGTTGCAATGGGAACGTGACGTCAAATTACGCTGCAGCGTCATTTGACGCCGAACTGTGGTAAGGTGGGGAGCAAGAACGGAGGGGAGGAGGCAGGGGGGCACAGCAAGAAAAGTTTGCTCACCCCTGCAGTATACACTATGGCGAGGGAATCTTTAAAAATAAAAAATAGTCACGAAGGGGGAACTGCCCCTTTCAAATATATATATGAGATGTTGCTGTTATTCACTCCACAAAGGCACAAACCTCTTCTTTAAACACACTACAATTCTTCAACAAAGCAAAGCAAAAAGCTAATATATTAGATTACCAAATGCAGGTTGTGCTGCTATATTTATACAGTATTTTGAAAATAAAATAAGTCTAGATGCTTTGTGTATGTATGTAAGTATGTGTGTTATATATATATATATATAATATTATTATTATTTTTTACATTTACAGGGTAATTGCACCCACTACCATTATGGTCAGATTTATTTTAGGATATTCTGCGTTATCACAACCATTGAATCCTGGGCAATCTCTGATATGTTTTTACGTTATAACGCAATACTGTATATTGTGTTGTCAGTAGGTAAAATGAAGCTGGCTACATCTGTACTTGTTGCTATTTTTTGCTCCAATATTATACCAGTTTTGCACTGGGAAAACTTTTATATATTATCCACAGTCTTTGTTTTTGCCCTACAAGTTTTCAAAGCCAGAATGTGTTGTGTTATCCAGATGTTAACTTCCATTTCATTGACATGGTTTTTAAGGGGAAGGGAGGTAAATGCATTTAACTAAACACCAATTAGCGAAGAATGAAGCTTTTGTTTCTATCTGTGGAAAGAGTGCATGTTTTGGTGGATTACATTTTTGTGTAATAATAAAATAATACTACAAACATTGCGTGGCTGTTTGGGAAATGGTGCTGGACATAGAAATTTTTAACTGAACAGATTCAACAACTCAGAGCTCTTAATTGCAAAACATTTAGAAAATCACATCAGTTGTTATATCAAAATAATGCAAATAAAAATATCACTGGTGAGCACATTGACATGTCTCAGAGAGTCTACAACCCTGCTTTTCCCCATTATCTCTTAGCATACAGTGCTTCCACTGCAGCAAGGGATTCTGGGAAATGACATGCAAATGAGCACACAATGTCACCTTTTGCTTCTTATCCATTTTCACATGGACTCCTATAAGCTGATCCCTGCTTTATTGCACAGTCTGGTTTAAAAAAAAAAGCATAGCCGGTAAACCTACTCACAGACAACTGTCTCATCAGTGTGAGGTTGGTTTTAGTCTACGGACTTTGCAATAACAAAGTAATGCGCACCTACTTCTTCTCTAACTAGTTTTTGCAAATCAAGTATTTCCCCATGACCATAACTAGAGATGGCCAAATCCATTTCCCAGATGTTCTCGCATTTTCTCCCCAAAATCCGTTTCACCGTGTAAAATCCACAAACGGAGTTGGTCGGTTTTAATCCGTGTGGATTCATCAAAAACCGCCGTTGGATACAATCCGTTGACGGATTTGAAGAATCCAATCCGCGAATTCAGCAACTTGTTGGCGGATTCTTACAAATACGCCTACGGATTGCAGATATCCGCGGTGTATTGCCAATAATAATAATAAACATTCTGCAAAATGCAAATTTCCCTTTTTGAGAATGATCCGCGGACCAAAGGGACCGGCCGATCCTCTGCGGATCCAAATCCACCCCAAAAATGTGCCGTTCTCTAACCATAACACCAACGAATCAGCTGGTCCTTCAAAAGTAGAATAGCAAGGAAGCAATAGTATATTAATATAGTGTTCTTAACTATTTTGATGCATGTTTGATTAGTACCCAATTTCTTAGGTACAGTACATGAATGTGTACTAGTTTACAACATACACTACAATGTGGAATAAGGCTAAGGCCCCGGTATCTCCTCTGCAAAGCGCGCTCGCGAGATTGGCAGCGCGTGCAGCCGATTACCTGGTCTGCAGCTCACTGCAGGCAGAGAGACTGGGGGGGCGTGGCGGGGGAGTGACGGGGGCGCAGCCATGATGTCACCCGGCAGGTTCACCCTCTTTGGCTGAACCGCCGGGGGGCGTGCCGTATCGCTCGACGCGAGTCCTGCTCTCAATTCTATTTAGAGCAGGAGCAGCTCTCGCCCCAGCGCTGCGGCCCCGCAGCGGGCCCGGCGCCATTGAGGTGAGGACTCTCGTCCGTGCAGCGTCCGCCACAGCGGACGCTGTAGTAGGCAGCGGGGTCAAGGCCTTAGGTAATGCAGTGTAACTGCAGCTCAAAGGGGCCATGGATGTTAAGGAGAATGCCCCATGACTGCAGTGACGGAACCTGCTGGTGCAGTTCAGGAAGTTAAATCATTTTAATATTGCAGGAGGTGCCCAGGTATTGGGTGAGGGTTTAGGGGTGTGGGATTAGCAGAGGGTTGAAAAAGGTGGTAACAGGCCGCAGGTTACAGGGGTGGCCAACTCCAGTCCTCTAGGGCAGGGGTGTGCAAACTGGGGGGCGCGTGAGATCGTCTGCGGTGGGCACGGCAGTTACAGAGGCCCGCGCTCTTCCCGAAGGCATTTAAATTAAATGCTGGGGGAGCGGTGAAAGGCCTCTGTAACTTCATTTACCTTGGCTCAGACGGCTTCTGGCGACGCGGCAAGGTGACGTCAGAATGCCGGAGCCAAAGCAAGGAGGGGGGGGGGCGTGAATAGGGGGGGAGAGCCGGCAGGAGGGCACAGGGGAGAAAGATTGTGCACCCCTGCTCTAGGGCCACCAACAGGTCAGGTATTCAGAATTTCCCTGCTTCAGCACAGGTGTCTCAGTCTTTGATTGAGACACCTGTGCTGAAGCAGGGATACCCTGAAAACCTGACCTGTTGGTGGCCCTTGAGAACTGGAGTTTTCCAGCCCTGTCCTATTAGGGCCCATGCCCTCTGAGACGGGGAAAAACCTATGTCATTAATATTAACCTTTTGAGACACACTGCTTGCAGGCCACAATGGCACTGGGTGAGTTGTAGGGATCATCCCCTTTCATGTAAGTATTGGTGAGCTGTGCACTAAGATTTTAATTGAAACATTTTTATGTCAAAATGTCAGTGCTAAAAAGAAAAACAAACCTTTAAAAAAATCTGTGTCCTATGTTTGACGACTTCATACAGTACATGAGACGCATGATTTGTTTGATTTTTGACGAATCCCTCATGTTAAATACCAAAACGATACAATTTAAATTTAACCGAATTATGCATATATTTTAAATAAGAACAAGAGATCGAACGCAAAAATACTGTATATTAACACAGTGTATACTTAGTAATAAATGTTCCGATGGCTGGTAGATAGTCCTGTGATGGGTGTCGCAAAGGTTGTGGTTTCGATCCAAATCCACTATAGTTGTAGTAGCAAAAAAGGGGTCCGATGTGAACTCTCATCCAGTTCAATGGAAAAAACAAAAGAGAACACAGATAGTGTAATACTGCTATGAATAAGTAAATGTAGAAAATATGATAATTTTACTCACATTTTATGTGAGTAATACAGGCATTTCGGTTGTTTCAAAGTAACCAACTTGTAAGTCCTTGGAGGCAGTCAGACACAGTGGTATGGAGACACAGGGAGGGTGGGGGGGATAGGGGTGTAGAAATGCTTCTGCACATGCGCAGAATACAATTCGGCACATGTGCAGTCACTTCCGTTATTTTTTTTGTAACCATTTTCGGTTTTTCTCCCTATGAGATTTTTTGGGATAGCAGTGCCACGAAATAAGTTTCACTTCAAAACAGATACCTACTACCTTTGGTCCCAGAACTTCTGGAAAGGCTAAGATATGCTAAGTTCTTTACATAGCTTGATCTCCGGAGAACTTACAATTGAATTCATATCTGACTCGGGATGAGTGGAAAATTGCCTCCGAACACGCTGTGGGCATTATGAATACATGGTTACGCTCCTACCACATTTCAGCTTTTATCAATGATGCTCTTTGAGATCTCCTGTACCAGTTTGGGGTTGCTTGCCTGGATGATATACTGATTTTCTTGGATAACATTCAGGATCATCAAAAACATGTCCGAGTTGTCTTGGAACATCTCCGTAGATATCACTTATCTATAAAATTAGAGAAATGGGAGTTTGAAAAGACATGTATGCAATTTCTTGGTTATATCATTTCCCCTGAAGGGTTAGTATGGATTCTAGTAAGATTCATGCCATTGTGGAATGACCAATTCCAAAGAACAAAAAAAGATATCAGAGGTTTGTGGGCTTTGCGCATTTCTATAGAAGCTTCATAAACAATGCATCTGGTCTAATTTCTCCTGTTACCCGACTCATTCGAAAAGATGTTCCCTTTTAGTGGTCACCAGAAGCTAATTCAGCCTTTGAGTGACTGAAGGCAGTCTTTTCTTCTGCTACTGTCCTAATTCATCCAAACCCTGAACTTCCATTCATAGTGGAAGTCGATGCTTCTGACTCTCCCATCGAAGCCATTCTTTCTCAAAGGATTGGACCAAAAATGCTCTTTCAACCTCGTGCGTTTTTTTCTTATCAAATGTCTTCAGCAGAGAAGAATTCTGACATTGAGAGCAAGGAAGTCTTTGTGATTAATTCTGCTTTTTCTGAATAGAGACATGTTTTTTAGAAGAGCGACTCAACTGGTAACTGTCCTTACTGATCATCGGAACTTAGAGTTTATTTGATCAGCAAAAAGACTGTCTGCCCAACATGCCTAGTGGGCTCTATTTTTTTCATGTTTCAATTTCCTGATTTGTTACCGCCCCAGTTCTGCGAATGGGAAAGCAGATGCTCTATCAGGTGGTTTCCCAATTCTTCAAGTTCTGAACGTGAAGAAACCATTCTGCCTAATAATCATTTCCTTGGTGTCACCTTTTCTTCTGATCTTCTCTCGTACTCTATTAAGAGAAAATATTCTGATGAACTATTCCTACCTAACCCCCCGCAGGATGTCTATTTAGCTTTGCAAGACGACCTCTGGATCTTCCAAAAATGCCTGTTTGATCCAGGATGCATAAGATTGTAGATTCTACTGCTTGTGCATGATTCTCAACCTGCCAGCCATCTGGGTATTCACAAGACACAGGAACTTTGTGCCGCTCCTTTTTTGTGGACCAAATTTCAACAAGATTTCCATAACTTTGTACTATTCTTTGAGACTTTTGTCAGGAACAAGACACCTCGTGCCTCCCTTCTGGGTTATTACAGCCATTACCTGTTCATGCCAATGGGGATCCATCTCAATGTCCCTCCTAGTGGAATTGCCTCCATCCAGAGGGAATAATATAATCTTGGTAGTGGTAGATCGTCTCACTAAGATGAGTCACTTCATCGATCACCAACAGTCTCCCTACAGCAGACAAAACTGAATATTTGGACTATTTGATAATCCAGGGAAAGTTCTGCCTTCACAGTGTACCAGATTAAGTTGTATCTGACAATTGACTACAGTTCACATCCAGATTTTGGATGTTTTTGTTCTACCCTGAGAATCAGGCAGAATTTTCACCCACAATCGAATTACCAAATACAGAGGACTAACCAGAATCTTGAACAATACCTGCACTGTTTTGTAAGTTACCTTCAAGATGACTGGACTGAGTTTTTACTTATTGCAGAGTTCGTATAGAACAATACTCAACATAGCTCGATCCAACAGAGTCCATTCTTTGTGAATTATGGCTTTCATCCTACTTTCATTGCCTGCCACCCGGTTTCATGCCCAATTCTGCTGTCTCAGAAAGACTAATTCTGCTGTCTCAGAAAAACTCTCTTCCTTGCAGAAGATTTAAAAAAAACTTTAAAAGAAACTCTTTGAGGGGCTCAGGAACACTATAAAAATAAAGCTGACCAGCACAACACACCTATCCCTGCTTTTCAGGTTGGAGATAAAGTCTGGTGCTCAACCAAGAATCTGCATCTGAAAATTCCCACCTTTAAGCTTTGCCAGAAATTTTATCCTTTCAAGATCTTGTCTCGGATAAGCCCTTTTCCATTCTGCCTGGAACTCCCTGAGTCCATTATAGTTCATCCTGTGTTCCATACCTCTCTGTTGAAACCTTTTTAGGGAGAATCCTTTTTCCTGCACAAATCCTTCCTCCTGATCCCGTCCAGGTTGAGGCTGAAGAAGAGTTTATTGTAGAGAATATCTTGAACTCTAGAGGTAAACTCCAGTAACAGTGTACGGTCCTGAAGAGAGATTGTTGAAGCTGGAGGATAATGTCCATGCTCCATGGCTGGACGGGTTTTCATTAGAAATATCCTACTAAGCCTGGAAAAAGATCATCCGGACGAGGCTTCATGGATGGGGGGAGTAGTGGCAGGGATGTGCCTGGTGGGTCTTGATCCCTGGTCTCTGCATTCCCAGTCTGGAGTTGTACCTGCTTGCCACCATGGCTGTTGCTTTCTTGTTGCTGTTTTTGAAGAGATATATTTCTGAGGCTGCTGATTGCCTGATGTCCAACATCTGTTCACTATGAGCAGCCAGACCTTTATAAACCTCCCCTTCCTCTTCCTGGTTACCTGGTTACAAAAGTTTTTCCCTGTAATCTAGCGTGCTGCCACATCCTGTTTACTGTCTATATGTGTACCAGACCCGATACGGACCTTACTACGTTTGCCATTGCCTGTCCTCTGACCACTGCTACCTGCCTGCTAGCCTGTTTCAAGCAACAGAACTCCAGCCTGTAGTCACTCCCTGTGACAAAGGGGGTTACTGTAGCTCTGTCTGAGGTTTCCTGTCTGGTGTTGGCTCCATATCCTCTGATGCCAAGATCAAATCATCAGAGGAGATGGGGCCGGCAGGACACAGGATACCTTGGAGCTGCAGTTAACCCCTGCAGACCGTGCAACTGCACTGGAGGAGGTAGGGATACTACCTCTTTTCATCCCCACTCCCATGTACACTATCTTCCCCTTCATGTCACATACTAGTCTCCCGTGTCACTTTCTTGTCCCTTGGTCACTCTTTCCTCTCCATGTCTCTTCCCTTGTCACATCCCTTGTTTATCTGCCCCAAGGTCACTCTCCCCCCCATGTCACTCACACGCCTCCCCAACATTGTATTATATATATACAGTATATATATATATATATACAGTATATATATATATATATATGTATATATATATATATATATATATATATATATATATATATATATATATATATATATATATATATATATACATACATACATACATACATACATATATACATATAATCTCTATATCCTTCACTCCAGTGGTGGAGTAGTAATAGCTGGTGATAAGGTCATAAAAATACACAGCATACAATACCTGAAAGGTAAAGAGACAAAAGCACTCAGCAGTTCAGTAATGAAAAAAATGTATTAAAGTACACAAATACTTGCACAAAAAGTCCAACGTTTCGATCCCGGAGAGAGATCTTTATCAAGGGGGGTGCCTGTTAATAGTAATGGATAATGGTTCAAATATATTCTCTTCAACTTACTTTGGAGTGCTGTATCCTTATTCTGAACCGCTGCTTTGGTTGATATATTATGGTTTATTATTGACTTATAATACGTGCACATGCCAATACATTGTTTCCTATGCTAGCAGTTGTGCCTATTGGGTTTTTGATTTATATATTGTGTTGCCCACACCACGTTGCAGTCTCTTTTAGTCCCAATGTAAGGCAGGAAACACTGTAATTTTCTATATGAGGTTTATTTACAGGGATTAAATCATACACTAACAGGCCCACCATCCCTTTAAGTCAAACAAATCATAAAATAAAATACCTATTCCCTTTAGGGAAAGCTAATTACACTGTAGCTGGTCTCCCTCATTACTAGGATGGCCAGCTAAGCTGGTCCCACCCCCAAAACATACCCTGGCAAAAGCAACCATGTACAGTGTCTCAACAATAAAGTGTACACAACAATAAAGTGTTTTCCTTATCTGTTTGGAGCAGACGTCCCCACTTCAGCACGGCCTTGCGTCCTTTCCTCCTAGGGGAACCCGGCCCCATGTGAGCTCAGAGAAACTCTCCTCTGTATGTCCACAGTCAAAGACAGGACATCCCCGCCTCAGCACGGTCTGTCGTCTTTCCTCTTGGATTCAAACCCAGGCAGTTCCAGCGGAGTCTGCGATCTCCATCCAGCGGTTCCAAGGAACTGTGCCAGCCTTACTTGCTGGGGAGCACCTCTCTTTCCCCCTCTCTGGGACAGCAATCTCTCTCTCTCTCTCTCTGTGACTCTCCGCATTGTCTCTCTGGCAGCATGGCAGCTCTCTGTGTTTGTCTTAAACACTTCCTGGTTCACTCAAGGAGTCCATTCTGATTAATTATGCAGCAGCTGTTGCTGGCTACTCTGGGGAAGATTAACTCTGTGTAGACTGGGAAGCACACTTACTGCACTGTTCCAGCACCTCGAGATAAATGATGGTATCACAATAAATATATCTGCAGCACTCGCCAAATGATAATCAAAAGGCATTTATTCCATCTTGCACACCATGTATACAATGGGCGATGTTTCGGACATGTACAGTCCTTTGTTAAGATCCCAGGAGTGCTGGGCTACAGATTCCTATATTCCATACATGTTACTTGGGGCTGGATGTTGATCCTGGCCCTTCTGCGTGCACCTCATGGGAAGCAAAGTACTTATTATCTCAACTCCGGTTATTGAGTGCCCTAGGTATTGTGTATGTATGTATATACATAAAAGGTCTGATGAAATGAAGATAAAGCTCACATTTGGGTAATGTATTTATATATAGTTTGAGATTGGATTGTTATACGTGCATAAATTCAGATTAGAATTTTTTTTAAATATTTCCCCTAATAAAAACAAAAAACAAAGCCAAGACCAAAACAAGTAGTGTTTTGGCAAAACCAAAATCTAAACTATAACAGAAAAATGTTTTAAGAACCAAATTTGAATTCAAACTATAGCATCATTTTTAGATACCAAAGACAAACCGCCCATGAACATGCCTATCATTATTGTTTATATTTCCATTTCATAAAGTAAAAATACTTATGTGTCTCTTTATCCCGCCTCTTCAATTATTTATTTACTTACATTTATTTATTTATTTACATTTGGCAAAATATAGTCCATAATCTTTTTACTGCAATATTATATACAATACATATGTATTCTGAATGTTAATTCTGTACAATGGCATAAACGTATTTTGTTGATGTCAAACTGCAAGAATACAATTGGACAGGACTAATAAAAAGACAAAATACAATTATTTACCAATGTTCTTATAACGCTAGACCCTCTATTTAGTAGATATTCAATTTTGCGGTAAAAGTGTTAATAGTTCAGTGTGTATACTGGCTATAGTAGTTCATGAGGCTGCAAGAAAGTCATACTGTTTAGCATTAAACCAGTCATTCCAAGGATTTAACGACACGTGTATAACAAGTTTATTCCGGTCAGTAGATCATCCCACTGTGATGTAGCCAGAACAGGACAGAAAGTTTGTGGGTTTTTTTTTTTTAACATTGAACAACCTTGTTATGCTGTCATTCTGTTTTTATGTATGTGCTGCTACATGATTCTTAAAATGTTTTGTCTTTACATCTGTTATATTTCCATATATTTACATTCCATACTTGAAAGTCAATGCACCCATTTATAGATCAATAGCTGAAACATACTGTGTGTCTAGTCTGAATAACCAGCTAATGCATATACTCATCCACTGCAGAATATACGCTTTGTAAATTAATCGAATTATGTTGAAAATGAGCGGGTCGGCAATATACTGTTTTACATTGTATAAACGCTGTCGTTTTCTTGAACAACCTTCAGTAATGGAGGTTCTGTCGCATATTCCAGTGTAAAGGGATTAAGACTTGTCACACATAATTGAAAATGTCAGATGTTAGAAAAGATGTGATTTGATGGCTGGCTGTCACAAAAACTGCCATACTAGTGGTCATTTTTCTCTTCTTCTTCATGCTTGTCTAGTCTCGGCAGACACCTGAGGGTGAGTTCCTCCCCCTCGATCAACTTGAACTGGACGTAGGTTTTAGCACAGGGGCAGATCAGCTTTTTCTGGTTTCCCCTCTTACAATCTGCCACGTGATTGACGCAAAGAGTCCCTTCTATGACCTCTCTCAGCGATCCATGCAAACGGAACAGTTTGAAATTGTTGTCATCCTAGAGGGTATTGTGGAAACAACTGGTGAGTAGACCTCATGTCATTATATTTCTAAGCTTGTTTGGAGTATGTAACATTGTATATCACTTACCTAAATAACGTCATTAACTTTCGGGCCTCTTTAAAACTGCGTTGGTACTCACCTCTTATTGAATTTAAATATATAGAATAGGTCATATTTTTATTATAACAAATAAATTGTAACCATTAAGTATCTCCTCGAGGGCTGCAGACAGGCCAGGTTTTCCGGATATCCCTACTTCAGCACAGCTGACTCAATTATTGGCTCAGTATGACTGAGCCACTATTTGAGCCAGCTGTGCTGAAGTAGGGATATCCTGAAAACCTGGCCTGTTTGCGGCCCTCGAGGACTGGAGTTGTGCAGGCCTGAAGTAGAATATCTCATGTATATGTTAGAATATATATATTAGAAAGGAATACTTGTCCTACGTCGGGTACCTTTTGAATTTCGCATTTTAAATGAGTTAGAGTACGATTAGTCATATTTGCTTAGCTGTGCAAAGCTGTAAGGTACCTTACAGTCCAATTAAGTGAATAAGCTGCAAAGTGCCTTATAGTACCGCTGAGTAGTTATGGCTTCATATGTTTTAAAGCTGGGTAAAGTTACAGTACATAGTTGTATAATGGATGTGGTTGAAAGAAGACATACAGTATGTCCAAGTTCAACATATGTTACATTTAGACAGATACTTTATCCTATATTTGTATTTACAGTATTTTGATCCAGAGAAAGGCAAACAAAAAAAAACCAGTGAAACATTATCCATTAATGGCAATCTGATTTCTACCTGGATCGACATTCTTCCTTTGTTTACTTATTTGGTATATCCCTGTATACCTTGTCTTTCTAAAAAGATGTCCAATTTTTTTGTGAAGATATCTATTGTATCTGCCATCACATTGGTAATTAATTCCACTATGTAACTGCCCTTACTTGCAAATAATGTTTTCCTGTGTTGCTGGTGAAATCTCCTTTCCTGCAACTTTAAGGGCTGACTCTGTGTCATTTGTATTGCCTTTGTGATTAATATTTTTTTTTGAAAGCTCCTGTATTGTGCTTTATTGGACATTCTTGGATGTACTTTTATTTTCAAGTATCTAAAAAAAAAAGATATTTGCATATGTTATTATGTTATTTTCAACCCATTTTTATAGTTCTCTCTACTTCACATTTCATTTTAATCCAATTTTAAACATTCCCTGTAACAGTAATGCTATAATAAACAATCACTAATTACTTTTATTTAGCAGAGCTGGAGTAATTTAGTTGTGTTGTGTATTTCAGTGCAGCTTGCTCATACCATCTGTTTTGAATTAAAATGCTGAATAAAAATTGTTAGCAAAAGGCAAACCATTTGATAACAGAGGATGAAGGTATCAATTTAGATATCTATAGCAAGCATTTTTTAAATGATCAGTAGAATGCAAAGTAAAGTAGCAAGTGAGATGCCACAAACTGGATGCTGCTATCATTTGTCACAGGGAAATAGTGGCTCTGCACACCGTACATTGATAGCAATATTTAGAAATCAACATTTTAAAGGACATATCTCTAATAATGTTACAGCCTCATTACATATATCCTGGCATAACTACAGCATAAGTCATTGAGACTGTTTGGTCTCCATTAGATAATACATAATTTGATGGACTAATGGCACCAAAACTCATCTCTAGCCAATCAAAAATTAAAGCAAGAACCTCAAGTGTTGATTAAAGTCATTGATGAGTAATTCTTAGAAATTGTGAACTGCTTTATCATTATTAAAAAATTGCAGATGTGGTGAACATATAGTTGTAATTTTAAATATCCTGTAATAATGTGCTTTGTGGATGACAAGTACATCTTAATGAGCTATCTGTATTTTCATAATGAGGTCATCACTTGAATGGGAAGTAATGAGTCACGTAAGATTTGTTCAATACAGTGTTAATACTACTAGAAATAGTCTGGGGTTAAAATATTTGATAGGTAGCCTACAATTAGGTCTAATGTTGGAATATTCTTACTTTGTGTGAAATAAATAAACATAATTTAGGGATAAACACAGAAATAATCAGATCAAAACCTTTAGCCATGTACTGTAGTTTGCTTGTTTCTGTTTTTGACTGATATGAATCACGTTTATCATGCGTGTACATACTGTAGAAAGGTAAATAGAACAAGTTTTGGCGAGTGCAGTTGACTTGAATGGCAGTTAACACCCGATCAAGTGTGTTAAGTTAACCCACAACAGCTCTTATAAGAGTACATGGCAGATTGCAGGCACCTCTCTGTGGAGGAAATGTATGAGGAGCACTTACAGGTACTTGCTCTTCTTTGGGGTATTCTGCGCTGATTTAATGCTCATTGAGTGATCTGATCCACCAAAATAAGAACTGTGAGCAAACCATTGAGTATTTGCCTGACATTTATGAAATGTGATTTGGGCAGCAGCAAAAGTAAAAAAATAAATAACTCATGTGTGCCTTTGCATCTCTTTCAGAGGTCTCCCAGACCTGCTTCACTCCATTCTCATGTCATACGATCATTAAATGGCAGGCAGGGTTTCTGGGTAAATGGCATGCAAATAAATAGTGTCTCCTTTTAGCTTCTGATCCATTTTCAACATTGATATTTCCCATGAACTTTCGACAGCTTGTACAACAATGTCTGTACTAAGGGAGTGCAAAATAATAAAACCATATCAATGGCCGCCGTTTAATTCTTCAATATTTGTCATTAGTAGTTGTCGTTGTGAATCTGGAAACCTTTGCCAATTTTCTTTTGCACATTTTGCCAAACGTGGTTAATTCAGACCCAGAAAGATGGCTTTTTTTGAGAAAGAGAGAGAAAACCCAGTTACTTATATACCTTGTTATAGTCATCTGTACTCCTCCATGTGGCAAACTTTTTGCAAAGCTTTACATTTTTGGGGGGAAATTTCGAACAAAAAATTGTATGGTAAATGTTCACTTCTCTCCATGTCATGTTGAGCTTGGTTACTGATTGTACATTGTGGAACTGGTTGGGGTTGCAAAATAGAAATAATAAAGTAATGGGTACAGTATATTAGCCACAACTGTGACGGATATCTCTGCATTTAGAGTAATAACCTCTCCTTATTATGTATGTTAATTTCTCTCTCCTCTAATCCTTCTATTTGTCCCTATTCCACACTGGTTGTATCTTTTCTTCTGCTACTGTTTTATCTGTTTTTGTAGTATTTCAAACGACGTACTTTTTAAATTTTACACCGTCACAGATTACAGAAGTGTCGCTGTGGATCTCCTCTTCTCCCTCTACCACTTGCCCTCTCGCCCCCATTTGCCTCTCATCTCTTCAAACCTCTTGCTCCTACTCTTATCACTATACTCACACATTTTCAACTCCTCCCTCTACTCTGGTACATTTCCCTCCTCCTTCAAACATACAACAGTTATGCCCTTACTCAAAATCAGCAAGATTGACCCTATCTGTCTTTCTAATTATCGTCGTCCTGTCTCCCTCCTCCTGCCTTTCACCTCTAAACTCCTTCAATGCCTTGTATTTAATCTCTTGCTCAATTCTCTCACCTCATATTCTCTCCTAGAGCCTCAACAATCTGGTTTTCACGCTGCTCACTCACCAAAACAGCCCTAAAATAACCAATGACCTCCATGCTGCCAAAAACAAAGGTCATTACAATCTGCTAATATTGCTCGACCTCTCTGCAGCCTTAGACACTGTAGACCACCCTCTTCTCCTTCACATTCTCCATACTCTTGGTATTCGTAACTGAGCTTTATCCTGGATTTCCTTTTTACTTCTCCCATCATACTTTCAGTGTCCCGTTTGCTAACACCTCCTCCTCCTCTGACGATCTCTTTGGGCGTACCCCAGGGCTCTGTCCTGGGACCTCTTATCTTTTCTCTGTACACACTATCTCTAGGTGATCTTATGACATCTCTTGGGTTCAAATATCACCTCTATGCTGTCGACACACAAATGAACTTTTCAACCCCTGACCTTACACCTGCTGTACAGACAAGTCTCTGAATGTCTCTCCGCTATATCATCCTGGATGGCCCTCCTCTGACTAAAAGTTAAAATATTAAAGACGGAGCTCCTCATACTTCCTCACAAGCCTGGACCTACTGCACTCTTCTGCATTACTGTTGGCAGCACTATCATACACCCAGAATCACAAGCACACTGCCTAGGTGTGACATTTGACTCCTCCCTCACATTCTCCTCTCATATTCTTGTAGCAGGGTACTTTCCCCCTTACCTTTGAGGAGAACTGGAGCAGCTCCTTGTACTTTATGCAGAGCTGCGGTGGCCAGCTTGGTACACCCAGGGAGCTGCAGGATTCCTATGTGGAAATGGTGCGGCGGCCATTTTGGCACACCCAAAAAGGACTGAAACACAGACACAGAATATCCTAGGTGATTGGGGCGAGTGTGGCAGAGCTGCCTGAGATTGCAGGGGAGGAGGTTGTGTCCGGGGAGCTGGTGGCTTCCCAGGACTAGGCCAGGAACTCCTGTAGGGCCCAGTTAGTTCCCAGAGCCACCACAGCTGAGTTTGCAGGGACGGCCCTAGGTTAGGGGCTGCCCTGTTAGTGCGATTGGCTTGCGGAGCTGCGAATTGGGACGGAGTGCCCAGGTGGACTCCCCAGCCTGGAGGAGAGACACTGCGTTCTGGAAGTAAGGAGCGAGGGGACATTTGTTTGGAGGCCCTGCAATGTGGGATCACGGATGTGGCTTCTGCTTGTTCATCCGGATACCCTGATTATACCGCTGTAACCAGGAAGATATCTACGTGCACCAGGGGAGGGTAGCGCTGCCCTCACATATACATTTGGGATAAGGGAGGTTCTATGGACACCGGGTTCTAGGTGCCAAGGGCATCCCCCTATGTGTTGTGGGGGAACAAGCACCCATACTATGTTCAGTTATTGTGTTAGTGTGTTGCTGTACATGCATACCCCGCATTAACGTACGCAATGGGTCCAGAGCATATATGTAAAGCGAAAATGTACCTAAAGTGAAGCACTACCCTTTTCCCACTTATCGATGCATGTACTGTACTTCAATCGTCATATACGTGCATAACTGATGTAAATAACGCTTGTGTAACAGGCTCTATAGTCTCCCCGCTTGCGCACAGCTTCGGTACAGGTAGGGAACCGGCATTGCTGTTCAGTACGTGCTGACAGGCGCATGCGCGAGCTGCCGTTTGCCTATTGGGCAAAATGTCCTTACTCGCGAGTGTACTTAAAGTGAGTGTCCTTAAACTGGGGTATGCCTGTATATGTTATCAGGATTTGACCTGCCGGTAAAGAGCACTGTTTAGTTACTGCTGTGTGTTGTGTTATTTACTGTACATGTTCCCGTGAGGAGATATTCAGCTTACGCTGGGATCCTCACGGGTGGAGGCGCTGCACCCATTCATCCCAGGCTCCCCAGAAGTGGTGCCTTAGTCCTCCTGTACACCTAACAGGTAGCACCATTGTGCATAACGCCTGCGTTTCCATTAGGGGTAGGGAAGGGGTGTTACATTCACAATGTAGCTAAAACCTGTAGTTTTTTTCTCCAGAACATTGCAAAGATTTGCCCTTTCCTCTGTCACTCTCTACTGCTAAAACTCTAACGCATGCCCTCATTCTCTCCCGTCTCAACTCTTGTAATCTTCTACGGACAGTCCTTCCTGCCTCTCACCTGTTTCCCCTTCAATCTATCCTAAACGCTGCTGCTAGAATCACTTTACTCTCTCCTAAATCTGTCTTAGCGTCTCCCCTGCTGAAATCCCTCTCCTGGCTTCCTATCAAATCCGTATCACACACTCAATTTTCCTCCTCACTTTTAAGGCTTCCCTTCTGTCCCTCCTTACATCTCAGCCCTAATTTCTCGCTATACACTGTCCAGACGTTTGCGTTCTGCTCAAGAATATCTCCTGTCTACCCCTTTTTGTACCCTAAGCCCTCTCTTGCCTAAAAACGTTCTCACTCACTGCCCCAAACCTCTCGAATGCCCTTTCCTCAATATCCGACTAGTGTCTCATAACACACCTCTTTAACAAAGCATATGGGTGGCTGATACTATACACATCATCGACCTTGACCCGTGGCAGACGCACTTAGCAGAACACCCTCCTACTGTCTCTATACGTTCTTCCTATGCATCACTTAGATTGTAAGCTCTTCGGAGCAGGGACTCCTAATGTTACTTTTGTGTCTCAATCGCTTTTTCCCATTATGTGATACATTATTATGTCACGTGTATCACTGCTGTGAAGCACTATATAAATAAAGATGTACATACATAGATTACTTACTTATAGGTCTAACATAGACAATAACAATACAATGTGTAATTTATGTTGCAGTATATTCGATGTAAGATGCGTGCACATGTTTTGAAATGTGGCCTTTCAGTAGCCTAAAATATGGCCATTTAAATAGCACAATGGTTTTTGCAGGTGTCTCATCCTCAAAGTTCAATTCCCTGTTAAATGAAACCTGAATAAACAAATGTTTCCATTATGTTTTCCTGATTAGTTCTCTGCAGGTATCACGCAGCACATATGTTTAAACAGTGAAAACCAATCTACTAAAATAATCTGCATATTTTTCTATATTTATTCAATGGGGACTGTGTATAAGCACAATGTTCTCTAAAATGAATATTAATTGAAGCATTTTGGACATGCATCAATCTGAATTGAGGTATTGTTATTTTGCCCATTGTACCATCCGTGTTTCTGCTTGTGATTTGCCTAAACAATAAGACAGGGTAATGGAGTTATAGACACACATTATAATGAGATATATCACATTTTCCTTTTTATCTGCAAAATTCTCAACAATATTCTTGCAGTTCTCATATTGCCCTGGAAGAAGAAGAAGGGAAAAATAAGAACAAAGTTGATGCATACTGTACAGTATATACAAAAAAAGGAATCAGCTTAGCACAGTAAGTGTGGGTTCACTTAGTATTTAGGTATATGGGGAGAGATTTTTGTGTAATGTCTAAAGACGTTTTTAACAGCACATGACAAACATTATTAACCACAAATGACGCTTAATCATATACTCAATCAAGGAGGGATACACTTTAAGAACAAAGCAACATTCCTTTAGTTACAAGTTTGGTTACTCGTAAGCGATATCAGTCCCAAGAATATAATCAATAAGAATTTGGTTTATCAACATGTAGGATCTGAATTTGTACATGAATTTGGGGTAACAATATTGCCCCGTTAAAGATGCAGAAAAAATAAATTTTTGTGAAAAATATAAGTTAATATTTCCCCCATGAAGTAAACTCAGCTTTTTTTTTTTTTTTAAAGATCATTTAGTTAAGCTTTAAATAAGCTATTTAGCATTTTCTCCATGATTAAATGATTTGTAGAAAAGGTCTAGGTTTTTATGATTATAGACCCTGCGTCTCGACTTTCCAGTGTAATTTATTTCAATTAGCTTTATTTGCCAGGATGTGGGTCACAGCTTTTGCAAACATTGTCCAACTGCTGCAATTATTCTTTAATCAAATAGTATACATTCACTGAATCTACATTTACTTTATTTAATACGCAGCAGCTGAAGTGTAGAAAATGCTCTAGTACTTTAGACCAGGGGCGCACAAACGGGGGTGGGGGGGCAGATGTTTTTTTGGGGGGAGCCTTTTTTGCAGAGGCCCCGCACTCTTCCCCAAGGCATTTAAATGAAATGCGGGTTGACCGCACGAGGTCTCTGTAACTCACTTACCATGATTCAGCTGGCTGCGGCCATGGCAACACGGTATCAAATGACGCATTGGGGTCATGTGATGTGATGTCACATGACCCTGTGGCGTCATTTGATGCTAGCACTAAGGTAAGGGGGTGGGGATGGCGCGAGCACTGGGGGAGAGCAGGCAGGGGAGCGCAGCACCAGAAGTTTGCGCATCCCTTCTTTAGACTAATAATTGTCTTTGGTAAAATTAGTGCTGTTGGTTTTTCAGTCCAATGAGAATACGTTTTCTAATAAATAATCCTACTGCTGCCATATGTTGGGCTGAACAAAACAATGGTAAGTAGAAATATAATAGAGATGGGCAAAAGTGTCAAAATCCATTTTGCAGAATTTCCCGAGCTTTCCATTCAAAATCCGTTCCGTGGTGTAAAATCTGTCAGCTTGTTCCGGTTTCTATCGGTATGGATTAATAAAAAACCGCCGTTGGATAGAATGCACTGGAGGATTTTACTAATCCAATCCATGCATTCCACAATCCGATGGTGGATTTTAAGAATCCCATCGAATCTGCAGATTTGATTCTTAAAACCTTCTTGCGGATTGCGTAACGCGCGGATTGGATTGTCAATGATAAAAAAAAAAAAACATCCGGAAAAGGTGAATCGTCATTTTTGAGAAATCCGCGGTTGCGCTTCCCCTGGTGGCGCAAGAGCAGGAGAGCTCTTGTCAATAGCAGCCAGGGGACGCGGGTTGTCCTGACGCCATTCCCCTGAGGAAGTGTCCCTGCCCTTGTCTGAGGACGATGAAGAGTCTGTGGTGCGGCGCCCGACTGAATCACGATCCAGCACCCCTGTGGAAGAAATAAACCTACCGGAAGAGCAGATTGGTGGCGGAGTCCGGAGGCAAGCGCTGGTGCGTCCGGAGCCCCGGAAGAGTCCCATGGCGGAGGCGGATCCCATCGACAAGGAGGACATGACGGTGTAAATCCAGAGGAGCCTGCGACCATCCCAGACAATCGGAGCGGTCAGGCACCACCCCCTTACCCTTTCAATCTCCTGGTGAGGCCATGGTCGAGGAGGCACCGGGTGGTGTCTTCTTCGGAGCGGGGGACGGCTACGTACATCCGGCGCCGCCGGATGCAGACCAACTTCCGGTGCAGAACCAGCTCCACTATCTAGATTTCGCAAGACCTGGTCCCAAAGATGACGTCATCGGAACAGCAACTGGCAGAACTGATGGTCGCCGAGCAGAACTCATCTCTATGAGTACCTTTTTGTCCCCAGCCGATCAGAAAAGGTACTTGGCCCAAGTTACAGTAAGAGGTTGCAGGTTCCCTCTGGCCACTGCCATCAGTTCTGTACCGGAGGGAGCGGCCGGCAATAGGCCACAAACCAGGGACATTGCTCTGGACATTGTGCGGCCTGCTCCTTTGGTCACCTCTATCAGTACCCCCACCAAGGACATTGCTACCACTGATACAACCCCAGTAAAGACCTTTATGAGCCGTGGTAGGCCCAAAACCAGTGAATGGGTGGCAGACATCGCCAGGCCTAAACCACCGGGCCATGCTGGCAGTGATACCTCCCAGGCTGTTGAGCCAAAAGGTGCCTCTCTGAAAAGTGGAGGCCACAACAAGCCATACTGTATATACTTTCTCTGATCTAAGAGACTGGGACTTTGGGGATTATAAGGGTTGGTCTGATGAGGATTCAGAGGGGGAAATACATGCCTCCAGCAGGATATCTGTTGTGGGCTCTCAATCTTCATTCACATCTTTTAGAGGGTCTTCATTGTCTCATGTCTGAAACTTCTGGAGTGTCCTCTCGAATGGACACTAGGTCCTGTAGCCCTAAACCTGTAGACACACCAAGGAAGACCCTTAAGTGGTGGGACCCCATATTTCAGGGGTATGCTCCCACTATGTAGAGAACCCGGTTCTTATTAGTCGATGGGCCCACCGTAGACCATTGGTGGGAAGAAGGGGAATTCTCCCCAGAGGAAACGGCAGAAGCTCTAAAGGGTGGAGGAAATTCAGTTTGGTTTAGTGAAACCCATGGACCAACTATTGTCTACCGAGAGGTGGCCCCTCAAGAGCCTACATTTTGGGTCTTGCCAGGCAAGGCTGGTAGCCGTAAAATGATAGAGCCATTGTTGATCGCTACCGACAATCTCATGGGTATGAGTACCCTTACGTTCCCGAGCCAATAATGCAAGAGATAGAGGACAATAGGTCCACTTGGCTATGGCAGGCGGTGCTGGACTACCTTTAATTCAAAACCAGCTGCCACGAGTTCTGCACTGAATCCAAGATATGTGAGATCATTGGGGAATGGAGAGTGGGCCTCAGTATATATAAAGATCGTATAGAACTTCGTCATGAGCGTGGTCCCATAAGGACACACTTCGTCTGGGCCACGGGCTTCAATGGGTGGGTACTTAAAAAGCCTGATCCTAAGTTTTATAAGTAAATCTATAGACTTCTTCCTGTTGGAAGTGGTTCAGATGTTCTTTTTCATCGCTGTAATCAGTGTATGAACTAATACTATCAATGTTAATGTACTGCATTGGTAGTTGTTTAATGTGTGATGTAACTACTGTTGTTATATTTCAGGTTCTAGAAACAAATGGAGAAAAAACTTCTCCACCAGTGCTCAAAATTTTTATAATAAAAGGGAACCTGACCCCAGTCTCAATAATATCTAAAACAGCAACCCTTAGAGCTAGAACAAGAATAAACTGTGCGCTACTATCTAACTTCTACTTATAAATAAAGAGCAGTGACTAAACCATAAATGTTCTCAATAAAACCACAATACCAAGTGAATAAGTGATTATATAATAAATTATATCATAACCGTGTTAAGGGCGTCTGCTGCTATAGACATTGGGGGTGGCTCAGCACCCCACACACTCTAGGAAATGGAAACAAAAAGAAAACAGCGCACAACGCCAAATAGTGAAACGAGTAATAAAAATGTATTACAATAATAAAGGGGTATAAAATCTGCGTACATCAAATAGAAAATTCATAAGCATTTAGTGTATATCACACTTGTTTACCACTCCATGGTTGTAGACAGTGGAATCTGGTACTCAGCTTTCTCCACAGGAGCCTCTGTGGTAACTGTGGGGCACAGGATCTCTCACACACTTTTCATCCAGCAGGATGCTGCTTTCGAGGGAGTTCCTTAACAGCAGTCTGGCTCCACTACAGGCTCAGGCACTCAGTGGGACCGAGTCTCAAGCGGTAATATGCCTTCTCCAGGGAGTCTCTTCCTTTACAGTCCTTCGTTTCTCCTTTGGAGATTTCGCCGTTTTCTCAGCTGCTGTGTCACAATACGGGCAAGTGTGAGTGCTGGCAGTATTTACTGCCTTTATATATATACATTTGTTTAGAGTTAAAAGTTTTGGAGTATTTAAATATTGTATCCTCCTCTAAACAACTATCTTTCAATCTGTTCACTCCGAGGGAGACATCCTCACTGCAAGCCGAAGACTTTTGAAGAAATCCAGGAAGAAAACCAAGCCCTGAAAGGAAGAAGGAAATCAACCAAGGGAACACAAAGAGAAGTAAACCTTGCTGTGAGAGCATTTACATAAGGCCGTGTGTGTCTGTGCAGCAGGGAGACGTATGACACAGGTGTGTATTTGCAGCAGGGAGACGTATGACACAGATGTGTGTGTGCAGCAGGGAGACGTATGACACAGCAGCTGAGAAAACGGCGAAATCTCCAAAGGAGAAACGAAGGACTGTAAAGGAAGAGACTCCCTGGAGAAGGCATATTACCGCTTGAGACTCGGTCCCACTGAGTGCCTGAGCCTGTAGTGGAGCCAGACTGCTGTTAAGGAACTCCCTCGAAAGCAGCATCCTGCTGGATGAAAAGTGTGTGAGAGATCCTGTGCCCCACAGTTACCACAGAGGCTCCTGTGGAGAAAGCTGAGTACCAGATTCCACTGTCTACAACCATGGAGTGGTAAACCGAGTGTGATATACACTAAATGCTTATGAATTTTCTATTTGATGTACGCAGATTTTATACCCCTTTATTATTGTAATACATTTTTATTACTCGCTTCACTATTTGGCGTTGTGCGCTGTTTTCTTTTTGTTTCCAATTCCTTAGAGCTAGACCATTGTATAACAAGTTCTAAAAGAACATAGTACCCTTTTAGCAGACGGTCCGTCTGGTTCCAGCGTGCTCTCAGCCCAGCATGTGTGACAGAGTAAAGTCTCCCTTACCGGGGAGGGAAATGGCGTTGGACAGCGTGCCAACAGGTGCCTTGTGCGTTCCGGAAGAAGGAAGTAAAACGGATGCTGGATCACGATTTCAGATGAAAGATTTAATGAACAGCAACAACATCAGTTAAAAAAGATCCTTTAGAAGGAACTCTGACGTGTTTCGTGCATCCTCTGCACTTTGACTCTGACTCTGACGCTGTGCACCGCCATTTGCCTTCCCGGTGGGGGAGACTTTACTTAATATTTCAGGTTCTCTGCTGACGGATGGTCCTACAAAATTGTTTCCAAGTGGGGACCATTGGATTCATCAGAGGGAGAGTGTAGCCATGGCTGGTTCTGGCTACCCGTCTGTCCTCCCTGACATGTAAGTCCTGGTAGGTGCATGCAGTGTCATGCCCATCTTGGGTTTACCCCTGCTCTATGTAGCTTCCTTGAGTGGCAGGAGTGGAGGTGGGACATGGTATGTGTGCTGCCCAATTGTGGGTGCATGCCTTGTGCCCTCCCCTTCTGCACTAAGGAAGAGACAGCTCTAAATATATTCAGTCCTGAGTACTCTAGTAAAGGAGTGAGTACTATGTGTGTGTCTTGCCCTCTGGGGTGGAACTAAATGATCAGTCCCACTGGGGGACTGTGAATAAGGCCTAAAGTAAGATCTGATACAGGGACCATCCAAAAGTTTGGGACCTGCGAGAGAGAAAGCAGTATTCGCTGTATGATCCTGATGTATGCAGTGGATGCTAAATAAAGAGCTCCTGTTTCAATATATTCCTGCCTTGAGTCTGCATTCAATCAGGGAGATTATGGACTGGTTCTACCGTAGCGGCTGCCTCCAGCACTCCTGAAGCCTGCGGTGGATGGAGGCACTAGCACCTCGAGACTGAACCCAGCATCTACCTCAAAAGCGGAACCTCAGCTCTTCTGCAAACCAACTGTTAGGGTCGCCTAGACCTCCTGCCTAGCCATAGCTTCCTTGTCCACTGGGTGTGCTGCTGCCTTCTGTTGGCTCTGGGTTCCTCTGTCTGTCTGTCTTCTTGTTGCTCCTGTCTCTGTCCTTATAGCTTGCTTCCTGTCTGTTGTTTTTGCCTTTGCTTGAAGTCAGATTCCTAATGCACATGCTTCTGATATCCTGATCTGTTTTCTGTACCTGTACCATAGAAGTCTGTTCACAATAAACGCCCTTGCTGGTAATCTGGCTTGTCCCTGTTTGTTCCTGTTCTCAGTCCCTGCCCCCAGACCTGTCCTTGCTCCCCTGTCCTGTTCCAGTCTCCTTGTTGCTGACCTCTGCTTGTTACCTGACTTCGCTACCTGCCGCCTGCCTCGGACCTCTGCTTGTTTCCTGACTGCGCTGTCTGCCGCCTGCCTCGGACCCTCTGATTGTGACCCCTACTACGCTTCCTGCTGTTCCGGCCACCGAGATCCTACCCGTCACAGGAGTCTCCCGTGACACCAACAGGTACAGTGCACCACATCACACTCAGTAGAAGGCAGACCTCCCACAAGGGGGGGGGGAGGGAATCTGCACTCCATTCAAAAAAATAAATGGACAGTTTAAGCCCTTAAATTAGCCTGGGACCTGTGAGTAGCAGTAAGCAGAAGACCCCAAGTCATCATTACAGTGGTCTTTGTTATTCTTTAGGTACAGTTATACTCCACAACCGAAATCACAGTGCTACTTTAACCGAGCCCCTGCTATGAGTAACACTAATGATTATACGTGTTACATTTCTCTGATCATAGATAGTTTGACACGGTAAGCGGCCATTACATAAAGATACGTCTGAGAATTTCTGTGGGAGGGTAGAGGCAACTGTATAAAAGGTATTAGGTTTGATATTGGTTGGATACCTTTGAGAGTTGTACAGTATGTGTGTTTGTAAACTACTATACAAGAGCCGTGTGATAACAACAGTACAACAATGCTGCCTACATACAGTAAAATGAAAATACTGTACCTAAGCATGATTTATTTCTAAGAATCTATAACACAAAATACATGTTCACAGTTCCTATTTATACACGCACGGAATCCTAAGCAGATGTTAAGATATATTTCGAGCATGTTATTTGGTTGAACAATATACCACTACGTTTTAGCTATACCCCATGCTGTTTTATATATATATATATATATATATATATATATATATATCCTTTTGTATATGTAAGCTTGCAATGCCTAAATATACTATAATTTGTTGTATAAATCAAATTATCAGTGTGCTTACTTCATGCAGAACAAGTTTCTTGTGACACGGAGCTTCCAGGTGTCTGGATAGGCATCAATGTGAGAACAGACTGTTCTTCCTGCGATTTAAACCTCTTGTGTTTTAATTGCATCTATTTTTTACCATTTCAAAACATTTACTAAATATAAGCAGCAAACAACCAATGTTTTGCTTATTTTTTTTTATGGGAACTAAATTGTGTAATTGTCTCATACTCTATATATTTATAGAAGCATCAGGTATAATTACAGTATGTAGTCACTTTTATGCTCTGCTTATTTAGAGAACAAATATAAATTGTACAGCATGCGCGGTAAGAAAAAGAAGGACTTTGATCAGTTTCCAGCATCTAGGATTGATTGACCAAGGATTGAGACCCCATTCGACTTAAAGAGAAACAATATTTCAATAATCATGATAATTATTTGGGGCACTTCTGTATACAAACAAAATTAAAGCTACTGTTGGTTTTAGAAATATTAATATTCACCTAATTTAATATTTTATCCAGAAAGACCCACTTAATTTACAGATGTGATCCGTTGTAATCTCTGCATCATTGTGCGCTCTAATGCTAAAGTGCTCCTGCTAATACAAATTACATTACAGTATATATATTTTTAACTTTCCCTCAAAAGGTACGCATATCGTGATTCTTTTTGGCCTCTTTTGAAGTTGCTTTCCCGTACTAGAGCGAAAAAACACCTACATTCAAATGAATGCGACTAAATTCTTTGCTGGTGAGGGGGACCTGCTTAATAGCCAATTGAATGAGGGCCTTTGTCATATGATAAAGGAAAGAAAGCGTATTTTCCGCAACCTTTGTGTGTAATAAATGCTTTATTAAGACGTATATGCCTCTGATGTCTGTCTGGTTTTAGTTCCTGTTTTCTCTATGGATGTTTCTAGCATTCATTAAACTGCAATAGTGCCAATCGGGGAACCATTCCGCAGAAATTCCTATTGAGCCAATGGAAGTTTGTGTGTGATAAAGCCCCAGTCAGCACTATCGCAGTTTAATGTATTAGCCCAGTATGTTTTTTGACTTACTCATTTGTCTTTTTGTTATGTATAGCAAAGTGAGCATCCATGTAAACAGCGGCGGATTTCAAGATCCGCCGTCCCTAGGCACTTACATGTGGCGGCCGCCTCCTTGCTGCCGCGCTCCTCCTTCCGAAACGCAGCGTCACCAACGTGACGTCACACGGTATCATCACCAATGTGACGTCATGACGTTACGTTGCCATGGCAATAAGGCTCTGTGCCACTCACGCGATGTTGTTTGACACTGTGATTCGGAAGGAGAAAGAGGGTGGCAGGAAGGAGGTGGCCACCACTTGTAAGTGCCTTCCCATCATGCCCGATAGGCAAGAGAGCGCGGCAAATGTAAATGGGGCGGACATTTTTGCCGCCCCAAAATTTCGCCGCCCTAGGCCCAGGCCTATCGGGAAATCTGCCACTGCATGCACAGTACTAATAACTATTTAAATAAAAGGAATGCAGTAGAGCATTCATATGTCATGTTTATTACAATATTATTTATTGCGATTTTGTAGTTTTTCGTGCAAATATACATCAAAGGCGTGCGATTTGCTCCTGTGCCGTAGATTAGCACATGGCCACTGAGCGATTACTACAGGGCACATCTGTATAACAGAAATGTTGTTTTCTCAGACTGCATGATTAGGAATCACTTAGGGACTGACTGTTGTCGTGCACAGTTATCACACTAAGCAGAGTGGATTTAGATCATGGGTGGGCAACTCCAATTCTCGAGGGCCAACTTCCGGTCAGGTTTGCAGGATATCCCTGCTTCTGCACAAGTGGCTCCATCGAAGACTGAAATGAAATTCTACAGGTTTTTTTTTTTTAATTTATTTTTTATTTTATTGGTATTTCCAAAATTATTTTTTTCAGTTTTATTCAGTTCACTTGTGAAATATTCGTTTTAGAAAGAATTCTGAAACATCCATATAAAAATACTTTTCGTCTGAAAATGCAGAACAATTATTTATTCAGAAAGAAGAGCGAGAACATTTAAGAAAACAAAAATGGGAGACTGTAAACAATATAAAAATATACATATATTGCCTCTAATATTAATGAAAATGCATTGTTTTTTCTTCCTCCAAACCTATTGTACTGTACAGCGCTACGGAGTATGTTGACATGAATAAATAAATGATGATGATAATAATAATGCAAAAAAAACGATATAAAATTCATAAAAATATATTTTAATTGCAAGGTACAAAATGTCTATCTTTAGTGCCTGTTTGCTGTATGGATGTTTCTAGCATCTATGGGCAGATCCACTAAGCGACGTTAAATCAGAGCAAACAATGGGACTTTACCTAAATAGGGGTATCCACAAAGCTACTGATATGCAAAAATAGCGGCCATCACCAAAAGCAGTATCGTAGCGATGAATGTATTGGTGGATATGTTAATAGCGCAGAGACGAACTGGGCAGTACAATGCACATACGCAGTGGGACACATCTAACGTGCATGTCCATTAACGCACATGTGTTCCAGCCGCGTAATACGTTTGCGTTACCTAAACGTAACACGCATGCGCATGTTCATATTCAAATAAATAGACAGGGATGTTTTTCAGCAATTTTAGCCTGACCCTACAGGTGTGAACATGGCTTACGAGGCTTCCACCTCTACGACTGGAACAATCAGGAGCATCAAATTTAAAGGATGAGGAGTTGGATATCATGATCAATTGGTGGGTGGATTATCACTCCAAATTATTAGGAGAACTGTGCCCATGAACTAGTACTGCAGAAAAGAACCACATTTGGGCCAATCTACTCAGCAGGACAAATGCCCTGAGAACTACTGTCTGCACTGTGGATATGCTGAAGAAGCCCTGAGGCAGACAGTAAGAGGTGACTAAAGGAAAAAAATCGGGACAGAAAAGGGGAACAGACGGGAGACCACCCCCCCCCCACCACCACCATTACCACAACTGACTCTACGTACGCGACACATATGAAACATAGTTTCCCAGGTACTAGGGAATGTGATTGCTGGTGGACACGGGAACTTCCATATCATCAACCTGGTAAATGAAAAAAGTGTATATCAATGTAATGTATACATGTGAAATTATACACTACCTTCTATTTTACACATTATAGTATTATTTGCAGTCACACATACATGTGCTGGGTAGTTCTCACAATAAGCTATATGCGACATGCTCACATTAAGGATCTCCTATACAAGTATACTACAGGCCATGCCTAACATGTGCAATGCCCCTATGGGATTACCATGGCCTTTTAGGGGTGCAGACTCGCATAACAAGTGATGCTTTTCCTATTACACAGGATTGTGGGTGAGTTAGCAGTTGAGAAGCCCCGTCCTATGTTAGCAGGAGACAAGGGCTTGAGAGGGTCTATATTAAGGAAGGAGAAGGTTATAGGGGTTAGGTTCCTGGAGGAGTGAGACTGGAGGAGCCTCAGTGTATATAGTAAAGTATTATCCTAAATATATAGAATGGATCGGTCCCCATTTATTATATTCTAGTTAGGGTCAGTGCTTCTTCAGAAAGGGTCCCAAGATATGGCCAAGGTGAACCCAGCGGTTCACTGAAGAGGAGGCATGTACGCTACAGCGGCCTCCATGGGGGGTCCCAAGGTGCCATACGATTCACTCATGGGGACCTATAGGCATATCCACACATGCCTCAGTTACAGTCTGTCTACAAGTGGGAGTTCAGAGACAGGAGTGGGATTTAGATCCCCTATCTATAGTAGTCTGCCAGGGCCTGAGAATAGTCCCCGTAGTGACGGAGCATAACAGACGTTATGCAGAATGGGGACAGGTCAATCAAGTAGAATCCAGTCAAGTGTCTGCACCTCCCCAATTTGTTAAGTGAGAGCGTATGGGATGCAACCATTATGAGTACAGACAAGCCCCAAGAAACTGACACCTATACCAATGTGTATGTATGAGAAGAGCCCTAGTAAAATTGGGCATAAATAAAGTGATGTTTGCAATACGAAAGTTCCTGGCGCCCATCTTTGCTGCTGCATCTCCCAGCCGCACAAAGCCTGCACCCTGAATAAGGTAATACCATCTGCTTAGCCAATAATAGTGACATTGATGTAAACTTCCCAAGAACCGGGAAGGGAGGGTTACACACATTACTTTATAGTTATTGTTTAATCAATGTAATCAGTTGAATATTTCACCCCGATAGGAATGTTAACTATTCCCTATTAAATCACATGAATACACTCTCATTCTTACAGTATGGTACGTAACGATTATATAATCATATTATTAAACTTAGTCAAGGGATTTTAACATGTTCAGAAATTAATGTTTGTTCACATAAACTCTATAGCCATTGTTTTATATGTACCCAAATACTATAGGTTTTAGTTTCTGTATAATTTTTTACCTTTTCTGAAGGACCATCAAGCAGAAAACCATCTCTGGAGCTGGAAACCGCTTTGCAGGAAACTCCAGTTGAAGAGGAGGAAATCGTGATAATAACCCTCACAGAGTTTCCAGAAAGAGTATATACTGTAGCTCCAGCTTCCTTACTTGCTGCACCACCAGATCCATCACCTGCTCCTTCAAGGGCTTCCTCAGCTCCTGTAGATGCATCACATGAGCACTATGCCCAAGCCATCCTGCAGTGCCAGCATCAGTGCCTGCAGCGTTCCATAAACTTTAAAATAAGATTCATACTGATCTTACTCATCTTTCGTTGACTTGCTCAGGAAATGCCGGTACCATCTCCATGGCAATGGGCACTGTCACGGGAGACTAGGCAGTTTACATCTTTTTAACCGGGATCATTCACTGAGAAAAACAAGGTAATGAAATAAATTGTAATTTATTCGCACAAATTCGCTTAGACACTATGATACACAAAATACAGACAAAAAGACACACTTACTGGGGGTCTTGGGTAGAAAACTAGACTTTGCTAGGTGCCGGGAACCCTAAATAAATGTTTTACCCTGCCTCAGCTCCCTTCTCTTCTGAGAACTTTGACTTTTTATTGACCGCAAGCTAGTACCATTCCTCTGGAACTAAAATCGGCATGAAATCCCAGCCGCGTCCACTACGTTTGATAATGAGAACTTGGCCACAAAAAGACGGGACTTAGACTCCAGCGGGCAGACTTTTCAGGCTTGAAATCGAAGCCGGTTGCTATGCTATTCACGCATGAGCAACTTTGAAAAGCCCGCCCGTGCCCTTACTATGGGGAACTCCAATCTCATTGTCTCACACATTCTTTATAGTATTCTGAGCTTCATTCATGAAACTTAGCAGCCAATCATTGCGTGGGAACTTTCTCAGTAGCCAAACAGAGCCAAGCCAGTATGAAAAGCCGGGTCAGCAGGAAATTGCCAAGGGACATGCGCAAGTTTGCCACCTCCATCCCTGGCTATCTCAATGCCACCCACTGGGTCAGGCTCCACTAGGTCTGGCAGAGCAAATGGCAGATCGGACGACTGCCATTGTTCCCCGGACCTGGGTACTTGCGCCCTTCCCTGCTACCCATATGTCTTTCACACCTTTTGCATCACTGGTCACTTAGAACTCCGATGTCCAGCAGACTTACTGGCGCCTATGGGTTAACCCTGGCCGTCTGTTTGAAAATCGATTCCGAAAGTCCCAAGCACATTACAATAAATTACAGTACATTAGTGTATATTAATAAAGTATAGTTTAATACACTCCTAAGGCTAGGTCCCCACTATGGTGGGCACTGCAGGGACAGGACCGTCCCTCAATGGGGCCAGGCCCATTAGCTATCTTGCCCGCTGCATTGTGTAAACAGATTTCCCTGAAGACAGGAAATCTATGCTCACAAATCACGACGGTGTGCTGGCCATGGCCCCCCCCCCCGGGCGGTTCACCCAATGAGGTCGAATCTGCCGGGTGATGTTATGGCTGTGCCCCCCGCCAAGCCCCCGCTACATTCCCACCGTCTTTCCCCCTGCAGCTCACCCCAGACGGGAGATCTCAGCTGCACCCACCGCCAGCCTGGCAGGCGCACATGCAGCGCTGACCGGGGCCTACGCCTAAATCTCTGGGTATGGGGAATAGAATAGGAAAGATGTACTTTTATTCCTATCTACCTTATTCCCTGTACACTATCTTTTGAAACTTAATCTAGATTCTGAGAGTCCCCTCACAACCTTATATACAGTTGGTGTACCCACGAACCCAATACATGCCTACATGTATCTGAGAATCAGACATGATTTCCGGGTACCTTTATAGGGGAACCGACAACGCCGGACCCCAACTACCTAGGTACACTCTGACAACAATTCCCCCGCATAACCCGCCTTGAAACTCATCTCCTAGCAATCGCTGGCATGCCCGGAAAGGGAAAAACACAAAAAATGCTTTTATTACAGATAACACATAGTAAAGGTACAATGTTACTGGGCCCAAGAGCTAACTCTCTTAGACCCTTATACATGGATTAGGGGTAACCCAAAACGGGCTTAACTTTATTTGAGAGCCTGGTTACCGCCTACCGTCACAGGCAGCAGTGGGTCAAGTCCCACCTTCTAGATGGAATAGGACAAATTAAAGTCTTACACCTGTTGGAGGCCCTACAAATAGCCACTCCTCCACCTCACAGATAGTCTTTTTTTTTAGTAGTATTTTTGGGGGCTTACCTGACTGCTTGCAGTCCAGCAGGGGCATTCTTGCCTCTCTCCTTGAAGCTCCTGTGATCTGCAACACTCCAGGATTTTGCTTGTTAAGGGTCTCCGGTGTGAGCCAAGCGGCAAAGTCATTTCTGACTATAGCTATGCTGAAGCAACCAGTAGGGAGTTTAAAGACTGCCTTACAATTGCAGACTACGTAAATCCCTCAATTCCATCGATATTGGAATTCTTGCATAAGGGACTTGACATAGGTGTTAGCACCTGTTCCTTGGAAGTTCAAGTGTCAGCCTTATCAGCATTACTGGGCAAACAATTGGCCACACTGGACTTAATATCAAATTTTTCCATGCAATTCGCAGAATACAATCTCAAATTAGAGTGCCACTCACAGCGTGTGATTTGCCTCTAGTTCTACAGGCACTGACAAAAGCACCGTTTGAACCTCTCAAGCAGGTCTCACTTTCAAACTTTTCTACTCAAACGTGGAAAATGATTTTGTTACTAGAGTAGCAGTTACTCCATCTCGTTGATAAGCTCGTAACAAGCTCTATCAAGAAAGCAACCATTCTTGGTGATCCATCAAGATAAAGTAGTACTCAGGCCAGTGGTATCATTTTTTCATGTAAACCAAAAAGTTATAATTCCTTCATTTTATCCAAAACCAGCAAATGTTAAAGAATAACTTTTACATTCATTGGATGTTGTTAGATGTCTAAAGATATATCTGTCTCGAACAGAACCGTTCAGAAAATCGACAGTCTGTTTGTTCTTTCCATAGGGAAAAGAAAAGGACAAGCTGCTTCAAAGGCTACTCTCAGTTGATGGATCATGACAGCCATACGAAAGTCTTGCATTGTGCAAGGCAGGCAACCTCCAGAAGCACTAAAAGCACATTCCACCGATCCATGGCTACTTCATGGGCAGCAAAGGCTCAAGCTTCTCTAGAACTTTGCAGAGTGCAGTATGAACTTCCATAAACACATTCATTAAGTTTTAGCATTTAGATGTCCAGGCCTCAGTAGACGCATTCTTTGGCCGTAAAGTACTGTACTGCAAGCGGTTGTGCATTAGATAATTAAAAGATTTATGCATTATCCATCCCCTGGGCAGTGCAGCAAGCAGCTGAGAACATTTGACCTGTGTCGACTGCGTTAACTGCTGCTGCATCAAGTGACTCATTGGCTACCTCTAGGGTTTTGATGTTGATGGCCAGTCCCATTGTTCCTCATCCACCAATTCCTTATACTCTCCCATAGTCCACCTGGAAAACAAATGGCCCAAGTTCCTGTTTGGCATGGGAGGCCACATACAAAGGGGCTTAGCCAGCCTGTCCCTTCCACTGACGAAAAAAAGGAAGACAAAAAAATAAAAGTTGGGTTCCTTGTCACCTGACATTGTTTGTTACATTGTGTTTCATCACTTTATTTTTCAGCCACAGTATTTTAACTGTGTATACTGATGCAGCGGCCGGTTTTCGAACACTTCACGCGTCATGTACATCGGAATCCCGATTTGAAACCGCGGGATGAATTCCAGCCTCCCCGCACTAAGATGCGAGCGCTGTGAGTGCAGAAAAACGAATTTTAGTGTTCTGGCTTTTAAAAACATGAAATTGACACAGTAGCACAGTAGCACAGTACTGTACACATTACAATTCATCCCTTTTATTGCAAACGAAGAAACAGAATCCATGAAATTCAAACAAAACATCCGCGATAAGCGCGGGTGCCTGGGGTGATTGGCCGCATTCATGCTGCGTGGGGAACAGCAGAGAACTCAAAATCGGCGCCGTGATGTGTTCGAATAACGGCCGCTGCATCAGTAAATAAATGTTAAGTATGTCCGTCTCTTTGTAATTATTCCAACAAATAGTTGTGATGTCATTGTACACACATAATTTTGTTAATACACAATATATAGCATATGGTAAATGTTAGAAACATATCCTCCATTAATTTTACACAAATAAATAAATTATACATGTAGCCCCTTGCTAGGTACTACTAGTAGTTAAGGGGTTAAGGATGCTAGAGGGTTAACTGTGTGGGCTCACACAGGGTAACTACCCCCCTCCATCAGATGATAGAAGGTGACTTGGCAGAACTAAGTCACATCCACTTTGTCTGATGATAGTGATGTCACCACTAGAGTATATATATAATATATATCCAGGTAGACTGCTCTAGAATCAGGTTCCTCTGGAGTGGTAGTTGCAGATGCTTCACTGGAAGTTATGTAAATATTTAATAAGAATGTCCTGTCACCTTAGTTAGGGAACGTGCCCTTCAAAGATAGAGCCCATAGTTCTCTGACCAGAAGAGAAGGAAAGTGCTGAGCAGGGAGTTCAAACTCCAGAGCATAGTTGGATCAGGCCCATCGGAAGGTCTAATTAAAGTCCCGATCCAATAGGTATGGATGAGGTAGACGGTGCACACAGTGACGGGATACTGGTCCATGAAGATAGTGTACCCCCACCAACAGGTCCCCATTAACTCCTGATCTGACAAGTATAGAGCAATAATACTGTCCACAGTAAAGGTATACTGACCCTGGAGAATAGTGGCCCCCAAACTGGGTCGACCAGAAACAAGGAATTACGGAAGCTATGTAAGAGATTGGCAATCCAACATTACTAGAAGACACAAGTATAAGTACCTTCCCAGTGTATGAGTGAGAGCTACCATGTGGATGAAATCCTAAAGGAGCGTAAGTACCTCCCTAGTGTAGGAGTGAGAGGTACCAAAGGAAGAAGCACATTGTTTGACCATATTCTTTGACGCCAGTTAATGTCTTTGAGAAGTATGTCCTATGCATGTGGAGCATTATCAACAGATGTGAATAAAGCTCGTTTGTTTGTAATATAAAAGTTCCTGGCACCCATCCTTCTAACATCTGCATATCTACACCCAGCTTGCACCGTTTCAACACCCTGAAAAGGTACGAGTCACTGAGCACAGCAAGGCAAATAGTTGATTTGATGTAAACTCCTTAAGAGCTGGGCAGGAGGGTTACATACAGTTTATTATATAACCACAATGATACTTTATCAGATGCACCTCTTGATGTGTTTCCGAATGGTATATAATTGTTAATATAGATCTTAGAATGACATAACTATTTTGATATTTGAATCAGACACATGTTCAATAATCCTTTTTCTTAACGGGCATATTGTTTTACCAATATAGATTACAATGCAAGAACATCCTACAGTAAAATTGAAACATTGATTAATGACATGTCTCCTTCAATTGTGTAGATTGGTGCAGGTTTTAGTTGGCTTGGCATACATTCAGACTTTACAGCTCCCACACTTATAAAATCCTTTCTGTACTACCAGCTAGATCAGTCAGAATTCCATTTATAAGTGATTTTGGACGATGATTTGCTGCATGAAGAAGGGAATTTCTAGCTTGGCTCTCCTTTTGGATATGTGACAAGTTTATTGTCCGCCCCAATATTAGTATCTGTAAATCTCAAAGGCAATGTTTTCATTACTGATGCTATATAACTAGTGAGTTTGAAATTAAAATTATTATGATTTAGCAATTCATCAAACACTTGGAACAGTTGGTTATCACTTAACGAAGCCATAGTAAAATGCAAAGACCATCTCCCTCTTCCACAACCCAAAAATCGTATCAGTGGGAGAATAGCCCCCTCAGTTGTAAGTAAAGTTTGTTCTTGAAAACAGAATAGTTTTGAGTTAATGTAATGCACAACGAGTCACTAATAAATGCATTGTCTGCCACTTGTTATTATCCCTCATGTCTAAAAATACATTTATAGCCTTTAAACCTTGATGATGTTGTATACTGGTGTATAATGACTCTATATCTACGTTAGCTAGCCGTGTATTCTTACCCTAAGAAACATAATGAAAATGTTAAAGTACATCCATAGTGTTTCTCACAAAAGGAAAGCAAGGTTTCCACAAAAGGTCTCAATCTCATCTATGCATTTATAAATCAGTTTACATTCCACCTGAGAATGAGACACTGATGCTGAGATCTAAGAAATCTGATGTAAGTTTGATGCTCAATGTATTCCAATTTTTGCGCTCGATAAATTCAAGACTTCTTTTTGTGATCCAGAGAGAACACGTAATTGAAGTTCGCAACTAAGTTAAGTCCCTAACTTTAACCCTTACCCTAGAACCCTTTAAGTTAACCTCCTACCCAAACTGCTAAAACCCCTAAATTTAACCCTAACTACAAAAACCCCTAAACTTAACCCCCTCCCTAACCACTAAAACGTCTAAAAGTTACCTTATATTAGTAGCAGGTGGCAGCTCAATGTCCAGTGGTAGACCCATTGCCGCAGGAGATCCATCTGCGGCCGAAAGCTGGTAGTCATATAGTCGCGGCGAAACGGCCATGACCAAATGTCCCATTCCGTTCTGCAGGTGCCTGTGGATTTTAGTTTACCTATCATATCTATTTTCTGACACATCACTAATAGGCCTCTCTGACAACCTCTGAGCATTCTTTTGATCCATTATGGTCTTCCTTTTCTGTGGTCCCAATCTAGAAGAAGTTAACTCTTTATCCTCCCTAAAAAAAAAATGGTCTCGTAGTCATGTCAATCATATTATGACCACTCCTGTTGGTGTCAGAGAGTTCTGGTTCACTAAGAAGTCAGAATTAAAATCATATTTCTTATAAGCAGATGATTTGATTGAAGAATGTTGCCATCTACTACAGTACATACATTCTTATGTTCAAAGTCAGTTGAATTTCAAGGATTTTTTTGTTAATGTCTACTGTATATAATGCTTTGGAAACTTAGCAAGGGCTTGCTTTAATTTTTCATCCAATGTTCTAAATGAATCAGACAGACACCTCACACATCTCCAATATGTAAAAGAATAAAAAGTATGTCCAGAATTGTCCAATATTCTTCAATCTTTTCACCTAGTATCTCGGTACACAGTGTTTCAGAATTTCTTCTGCTTTGATTGTTGAGAATATGATGCACAAACAAGTTCAAGTGTTAGTGACAACTATTTTATGTGTATATGTGCGGGAGTTATTTTTTTTTTCTTGTTCAGATATTATTTGTGCATGAGTGAGTAGAGTTATCTTAATCATACTTTTCTAGCCCGAGTTGTATATCATTATTCAAAGTAATTTGAAATTAGATCTCAGCAATAGCTAAGAGGTATCTTAATACCTAAATCGTTTACTAATTTAAAAAAAATAACTTCTGTATACTGTGGAATTTATATAATTTTATTTATGCAACCAACTGACATTGCATCTCAAAAAAAAAAAAAAATTGGGTCAATATGTTCAAAAGTCATATACAGTGATATTGTAATTTGACACTTTATTGAACAATTCTGCCTTATTTTGGCTATGGTTGTGCTTGTATGTGTGAAGATTGGGACAGTTTTGCTAAGCTATACCACGATCTGCGGTCTGCAGGCGGCCTTCTGAGGTGCGGGGGTGTGGCCAAAACAGGCTGTGTAGGCACGGCCATGACGAGGGGGCGGGGCCACAACGCCGGCCATACTAAAAAAAAAAACATGCCCCCCTACACTCACACACACACACACACACACACACACACACACACAGCAGACTTCTCGCTCCGCGTGACGCTCGCGCTTTCAAAATTATGCAGGACAGCCAGCGCTCATGCTTGGAGAGTTGGGGATGTCACCGCTCTCAAGCATGAGCGTGTTCAGCAGCAGCGTGGATGCAGCCTAAGGCTGCGATTATACAGAAAAATGCCTGTAGTGTCGCCCACGCAGCACAAAAAAACAAGTTTCATACATACGTGATAAGTGGCTATACCAAATTCAACTGTCTCCCCGCTTGCTACTGCAAAGCAGGAGACAGTTGATGCATTTTCAAAGTTAATTTTTGCGCCGTTATGGGTGACACCACGGGCGTTTTTCTGTATAATCGCAGCCTTAGGGATAGTTGGGTATCAGGAAGTGCAGCTACATGACACCATTATTGTTGAACAAATCCGCAAATTTTCAATGACTTGTTGTTTTATTGCATGCACTTTGTTATTATACATCATCATATTTTCCTTTTATTGTGTAAATTTTATGAGTTCAAATAATATATGTAAAGCTCATTTACAATAAAGGCACTGCGAATATTAGAAATATTAGAGAATATTAGAAAAACTTAACTTTTTTTGCTGTTGCTGAAAAGGTGTTCATCATGTTGTCTTTGCGTTACTATCCAAGTCTATTCTCAGGAATACATTACACATGTTAATATTCTACATGCAATAGAAGTGAAAATGTATATTCATTAACAAAGCGATCTCTTTTATTTTGTATGATCGACTGAAAAACAGTGCTATAACATTTTCATATACCATTATTTATTGCATATTGCAAAAAGTTTTAAGTAGATTAATTTTATAGAAGAAGAATGTTTTCACTGTTATTTGGAAGAATATTTTCTAGTTCTGGAAGCTGTATGTTGTAAGGTATCATGATTAAACCTACAATACACTGATATTGATAAACCGCAGAGAAAATGACAAAGTGGAAAACATGCAACATAGGTCTCTCTTGTCCAAATTATTATTATTATTATTAATTTTAAAAGAGATTTGCTAATTGTGAGGCTTTGCATTCTGACAAAGAAACATGTAGTTGCTTTTGTGTATGGAAAAATATCTACTGTATGATTGCATCCATTTTGCGTACCTGATACATATTGAATTTCATCTGACCTTTCCATTGTATGCAAAACAATCGATGGTGAAGAATAGGTTTATACAATATAAATGATGGGAAGTACAATTAACTAGCACACATAGGGTGCCTTCCATTATAATACATTTACTCCCCCTCTGGATATACATTAAAGGACCCAGATGTCAATGTGTGTAATACATTTTTCCATTAGCAACATCTGTCTATTTGGCAGACTAATTAGGTAATTCTGTTGGCATCAATTGAGCTTTCATACCTTTGGGTTTATGTTGAAGTGGGCTGCAGATGGGTGCTTTCTACTATTGGACTGGACATAGTGTTCCTGGATGCTTTTGTTTGTATGTATTTTTAGTTGTGAACAGAAAGGTATGCATATTCTTAAGAGTTCTAAGTGAAGTGGAATATTGAAATCATAGCCTTTATTTTATAGTAGAATCCCAGTTGTCTACAATATATTTGTAATATACAGTACATTCTGTACTTTTTAGGACACATGATTGAAGCAGGGGGTCTCCGGAGCTGTAACCATTACTTTCAACTCCGGGGACCACCTACTTCCAAAGAAACTTGGCTTCATAGCAGTGGGGGGTTGGGGGTTAGCCGCTCAGGCTGAACTAGATGGGGCTCAAAGTTTAAAGCTCCCACATCACGCGAGCAAATAGGAAGCTGAATCTGATTACATCACGGCTACTTATTGGCCCGCAGGGTGCGGGAGCTTTTAAATGCCGTCATAGTGTGAACCCTGGTAGCCAAGCAGAGCGGCTACCAGCACCCCCTACGGAGGGTGGGTGACTGGGTGGGTGGGTGACTGACTGCTTGGGTGTGTGGGTGACTGCCTGCCTGCCTGGGTGGGTGACTGCCTTGGTGGGTTGACTAACTGACTGCCTGGGTGGGTGTCTGCCTGGGTAACTGACTGCATGGGCAGGTGACTGACTGCCTTGACTGCCTGCGTGTGTGGGTAGGTGGGTGACTGACTGCCTGGGTGGGTGACTGACTGCCTGTGTGACTGAGTGCGTGGGTGGGTGACTACTGCCTGTGTGGGTGATTGCATGGGTGGATGACTGCCTGGGTGGGTAAGGTGACTGACTGCATGGGTGACTGACTGACTGCCTGGGTGGGTGGATGACTGAGTGACTCACTGGGCCCAGGACGCCAACCCCGGCAGACTCAATCTATTGGCGGCCCTGTACTGACTCCTATAATTTAAAACATCCTCCCTAATGACAAAGGAGAGGGCACAGGGTCTGCACCATGATAGGCTGCAACACAGACCCAATGCACCACCTCTCCTGACACTCAGGGAGGCTGTCTGTACCTAGAGAACGTACATGACAGGGGGGGCGGGCAGAAAGATAGCTTGACCAGCCATGGCTATATATGTAGTACCAAACATTTCCATGTACTCTAAAACAAAAGGGAATAAATAAAAAAAAATGACTTGGACATCTGTAACTTCAACAAAGAAAATTAATCATAAATAGAGACATCATTAGTTGTTGCTCAGAGGCAGCTATACACTATTTATACTCTGCAATCCCTCCTATAATTTCTTTCCCACATTGATTTTTTTTTTACAGAGTCAGAGCGGGTGATTCCTTCCGAGTTGAACCAGATGTATTTTAAGCTCTGGAACTCCCCCCCACCCTCCCCTGGCTGCCGAGATACTTACCGTTTTAGTTGCCAATCTTTCAGCTCCAAATCGGTAAAACAAAACGGCCTTCAAATCCTGGTGGCCCCAGGGGCACACCGAATGGGATTGTAGATCCTGTAATGGGTGACGGTATTAATAACAACATGTAAGATATAATTTGTTGTCGAAATTTCTTATTACATTTACAATAGAAATGTGAATTAAAGCAGCAATACTGCATTCCCCTCCTTTTTTCTTATTTTTATATATAAAGCATGGGACAATGTATTATTCTACATTCTTACCTAAGCTGGCAATCATTTGGTGCCCATGTTATACTGTAAATCTGTCAAAATTCTTATTGTGTGCTTAACAAAATGGCCTCCTTCTAACTTTGTGCTGCAGTCTGGCAAATGCTGCAGCTGATATGTAACATTATATTACTAAGTGTAACACATTATTGTTACAGCTTTCAAAGTAATAGACAGTCTGCTGATTGGAACACAGCAGTAGATCTGTTTGTGATACTTTGTTGCCGAAGTGGAGAACTCAAAAAGGTGTATCAGAGCCTGTTTCAAAAGAGGAAGTGGATGTGACTTTCTAAATGATTGCTGCAGCAACCAAAGAATGATCAGTACATAAAAAAAATTCAAAATGTCATTAAGAGTTTTTTTTAACATGCAGGCAGTTATCTAATACTACAGAACTGATTTAAAATATATATATATATTGTGACAGAAACCAGGGGTTGGTAATAAACTCCATATACAGGGCTCCCAGGATACTGAACAGTTTCTGTCCTGTCTAAGCTGAACAGGGCAGCCTCGTGGTACAGGCACTCCATTCCACAGTTTGTCTGCTGCCTGTTTTCTGTCACCTGTCATGCTGATTAGAGTTCAGGTATATAAGACCTGTTTCCTGTTTCCTCTGGGCCCCGCCCAAGAGCCTGGAAGGCTGCTGAACTGCAGAGGGGTGAGAAAGCCTCTTTCCCAAATCGCTTCATTCATTCTGTTAGTTTGTCTAAAGACTGCAAAGGTACTTATTTTGTTGGTGGAAGTGGACAAGCCACTTCCAACTCTGAGTCAGGGACATCTAAGTTTAAGTTATCGCTCAGACGAGCAGCTTTTTGTTTGGCTTTGTTTTCTGTTTAAACTGTGGCAGTCTCAGTGCCTGGGACTGAATAAACCAGGCATAGCCTGTTTAAAGGAACAGTACGTGACGTCTCATCATTTAACCTACCCTAAAAGACCGTGTTCTAACAGTCCCGGACAGACGGCGGAGCCCCAGAGTAAGCCGTTTGTCACATATGGTGGAGAATGCGGGCAGAACACTAAAAGGTCTGGGGGTTAAAGAACTTTAAAGAAAAAAAAAAAAAAAAAAAAAAGGGTTTTTTTTCTCTCTCTCCAAACAAGATGGAAGACGTGGTGAGTGCGCTGGTACGCAATGTCGCTGTCCAGAGAGACGCGAATGAAGCCCTGCAACAGGCGAATGCAAACCAGCAAGAGACAAACCGCTTGCTGAAAGAGGAGCAACAGCGGTTCGCTCAGGGCTTACAGCAGGAACTCGAGATCCTGAGGGAGACTATCAGTAACCTTCCACTGGCAGCGGCAGCCCCAGTTCCGAAAATGACCAGGGCAAGCCACTACCTTCAGAAGATGGGACCCTCGGATGATGTGGAAGCCTATCTTCTCACGTTTGAACGCACGGCACAGAGAGAGGGATGGCCAGAAGCTGAGTGGGCTGGTCTAATCGCACCCTTCCTAAGCGGCGAACCCCAGAAGGCTTACTTTGATCTAGAGCCAGCCGAAGCTAACGTCTATGCAAAATTGAAGTTCGAGATCCTCGCCCGCCTCGGCGTAACCACGGCTGTTCGCGCCCAAATGTTTCACGCATGGTCCTTCACGATGGATAAAGCCACCCGAAGCCAGATGTATGACCTCATCCACCTCGCCCGGAAGTGGCTACAACCCGAGATCAACTCAGCAAGCCACATCGTGGAACGGTTGGTCATGGACCAGTTCTTGAGGAAACTTCCCTCTGCCTTACGCCATTGGGTCAGTCGGAGTGACCCCCACAATGCGGATGAGCTTGTGGCCCTCGTAGAAAGGTACAATGCAGCAGGAGAGCACCCGCAACCCACAGTCGTGGAGCAACCCCACTACCCGAGGTTCCAGGACTCTTCCAGAGACGGTAAAAGGGTACCGGGGTTAAGGGGAGCTGAAGAGCGGCGACCACCTTCACGCAGCACCAGCAACAGTGGTTCGCACACTAAGGGCAATAGCCAACATGGGGAGCCGGGAAAAGGCTCTAAGTGGGACACAGACTATGTACCTAAATGTGTAAATTGTCATGAGAGGGGCCACACAGCAAAAATCTGCCCACTAAATGATGAGCCCATGCAATGCAACAGCGTGGAACCCTATTCGCTGTTGTCCCAATGTATGGGCCCTAGCCCAGAGGACCCCTTGAATAACCATCTGTGGGCATTTGTAAAGGTTAATGGTAAGAGGGTTCGGGCACTTCTTGACTCTGGGAGTATGGTCACACTAGTGTCCGAATACCTATTGCCCATTAAGAAGAAACAGGTAAACAGTTCACAAAGAGTGGCAATTTGTTGTATACATGGGGATAATCATGAATATTCCACTGTTGATGTTTTTTTTGAAACAGAATTTGGTTCTTTAGATTTCAAGGTGGGTGTTGTACCCAAACTGGCACATGATGTGTTAATAGGGACCGACTTTCCCCATTTTCTAAAAATGTGGTCCCCAGCTCAGAATAGCGCCCAGAGTTCAATAGCAGACCATAACGAAGTGTTAGAAGAAACAAATCCTTTCCCTTTTTCAGAAATGGAGGTTGACGAGGGCCCAAATAAGAAAGGGGAAAAGGAGGAGTGCTGTGAAATTCCCTTCCCCATCACTACTTTGGTAGGGAATACCCCAAATCAAGATGTTGATCAGGCACTTACCACCCCAGTACAGGATAAGACCCTCGCTGACCTAGAGGTCAGTCCTGGGAGTTTTAAGAAGGCCCAGTGGGAGGACCCCACATTAGCGGTAGCAAGGGGAAATATACGGGACCAGAATAGTACTCATGGCCAACCAGATAGGTCACTTGCTTACCCCTACTTCGAGGTAGAGAACGACCTAGTATATCGGGTTGATAAAAGAAAATCAGTTACAACTAAACAATTGTTGGTACCACGGACATTCCGTAACGTAGTATTACACCTCGCACATAGTCATCCATTGGGGGGACACCTAGGGGTGGAAAAGACAAAAGAAAAGGTTCTCCGAAGCTTTTATTGGCCTGGGGTTCTGGCAGAAATTACAAACTATTGTTCCTCATGCCCAGAATGTCAGATCACCGCCCCGTTCAAAGCATACCGCAGCCCATTGGTACCCCTTCCCATAATAGAGGTACCATTTGACCGGATTGCTATGGATCTAGTAGGACCCCTAATAAAGTCTGCTAGGGGACATCAGCATATATTGGTAATATTAGATTATGCTACCCGATATCCGGAGGCAGTTCCCCTACGTAGCACCTCTGCTAAAAACATAGCAAAAGAGTTAGTACTTCTGTTTTCCCGGGTCGGAATTCCTAAAGAGATCTTATCTGACCAGGGAACACCATTTATGTCCCAAGTAACAAAAGAGCTATGTAAACTCCTAAAAATCAAGCATCTCAGAACCTCAGTCTATCATCCACAAACAGATGGTTTAGTGGAAAGGTTCAATAAAACCTTAAAGAGCATGTTACGCCGGGCGGTCGATAAGGATGGGAAAAACTGGGACTGTTTGTTACCATACCTGTTATTTGCCATTAGGGAAGTTCCCCAGTCATCCACAGGCTTCTCCCCGTTTGAACTATTGTATGGCCGACATCCAAGGGGCTTACTGGATATAGCCAAAGAAACTTGGGAACACGAGGTTACCCCTTACAGAAGTGTAATAGAGCATGTTGCCCAAATGCAGGACCGCATTGCTGCAGTCCTACCCATAGTGAGGGAACACATGGAGAAAGCTCAAGAAGCACAAAGGAATACGTATAATAAGGGTGCTAGGGTCAGAATTTTTTTTCCAGGTGATAGGGTACTAGTTCTGGTTCCCACCGTGGAGAGTAAATTCCTTGCTAAATGGCATGGGCCATATGAGGTCTTGGAAAGAGTGGGAGAAGTAAATTATAGGGTAAGGCAGCCAGGTAGGAGGAAACCTGAGCAAATTTACCATATAAACCTACTCAAGCCCTGGAAAGATAGAGAGGTTTTGTTAACCCTAGTACCCCCAGGTCCGTCAGAGAATCAAGAAACTGACCCAGAGGTTAGCATAGCTGAAACACTGTCCGTGCATCAGAAACGAGAGGTCCAGAGTTTAGTGAGAAGGAACAAAGAAATCTTCTCTACACAGCCAGGTAAAACTAACGTAATTAAACATGACATAGTCTCTGAACCGGGGGTCCGAGTTAACCTTAAACCGTACCGAATCCCAGAGGCCAAGAGAGAGGCTATAAGTTTAGAGGTTAAAAAAATGCTAAAACTAGGCGTAATTGAGGAATCCCAAAGTGGGTGGAACAGCCCTATAGTTTTAGTCCCAAAGCCAGACGGTACAACAAGGTTTTGTAATGACTACCGGAAACTAAACGCGGTGTCAAAATTTGATACTTATCCTATGCCCAGGGTGGATGAACTTGTAGAGAGACTGGGCAAAGCCCGATATCTCACAACCCTAGACCTAACAAAAGGGTACTGGCAGGTTCCCCTCACAGAAAGGGCAAAAGAAAAAACAGCCTTCTCAACCCCAGACGGCCTCTTTCAATATAAGGTGCTGCCTTTTGGCTTACATGGAGCTCCCGCCACATTCCAAAGAATGATGGATAAAATTTTAAAACCACATGTTCGGTACGCTGCCGCCTACCTGGATGATGTGGTAATCCATAGTGAAGATTGGCAGTCCCACCTTCCAAAGGTCCAAGCTGTGCTCGACGCAGTTCGGTCTGCTGGACTAACTGCTAACCCCGCTAAATGCACTATTGGTCTGGAGGAGGCCAAGTATCTGGGGTATTCTATTGGTAGAGGGTTACTCAAACCACAAACACTCAAAGTAGAGGCGATACAAAATTGGCCAAGGCCAGTCACAAAAAAACAAGTAAGGACCTTTTTGGGGTTAATTGGCTACTATAGGAGGTTTATTCCCAATTTTGCAACTAAGGCAACCCCACTAACCGACCTCACAAAAGCAAGAGGACCGCTAATGGTAAAGTGGTCCCCCGAAGCCGAACAGGCCTTTAGAAGCCTGAAAGAAGCTCTCTGTGCCCAACCAGTGTTGGTCACACCTGACTTCTCCAAAGAGTTCGTAGTCCAAACCGACGCATCTGAGGTAGGGCTGGGGGCGGTACTCTCCCAGGAGTCTCAAGGGGAGGAGCACCCCATCCTTTATTTAAGTAGGAAACTAAATCCCCAGGAGAAAAATTACTCCATAGTCGAGAAAGAGTGTCTCGCAATAAAGTGGGCTGTAGAGACACTCAAGTATTATCTGTTGGGGAGAAAGTTCCGATTGGTCACAGATCATGCACCCCTTACCTGGATGTGTCAAAATAGGGAGAAGAACGCTAGGGTGACCAGGTGGTTCCTAAGCCTACAGCCCTTTAAATTTTCTGTGGAACACAGGTCGGGGCACAAACATGGCAATGCCGACGGGTTGTCAAGGATGCACTCCCTAATATCCATGGTCGCTCACCCCTCGAGGTCTGAGCTGGGGGGGAGGATATGTGACAGAAACCAGGGGTTGGTAATAAACTCCATATACAGGGCTCCCAGGATACTGAACAGTTTCTGTCCTGTCTAAGCTGAACAGGGCAGCCTCGTGGTACAGGCACTCCATTCCACAGTTTGTCTGCTGCCTGTTTTCTGTCACCTGTCATGCTGATTAGAGTTCAGGTATATAAGACCTGTTTCCTGTTTCCTCTGGGCCCCGCCCAAGAGCCTGGAAGGCTGCTGAACTGCAGAGGGGTGAGAAAGCCTCTTTCCCAAATCGCTTCATTCATTCTGTTAGTTTGTCTAAAGACTGCAAAGGTACTTATTTTGTTGGTGGAAGTGGACAAGCCACTTCCAACTCTGAGTCAGGGACATCTAAGTTTAAGTTATCGCTCAGACGAGCAGCTTTTTGTTTGGCTTTGTTTTCTGTTTAAACTGTGGCAGTCTCAGTGCCTGGGACTGAATAAACCAGGCATAGCCTGTTTAAAGGAACAGTACGTGACGTCTCATCATTTAACCTACCCTAAAAGACCGTGTTCTAACAGTCCCGGACAGACGGCGGAGCCCCGGAGTAAGCCGTTTGTCACAATATATATATATATATATATATATATATATACATATATATATAGGATTTTTGTTTTTTTTGTTTTTTGTTTTACTGCATTAAAGCAGCAGTCCAAGCTGCGTCATTGTCCCCTTTAAAGCTGCAGTTCAAGCAATGTCCTACATGTGTGTTTTGTTTTTAATAAACCCGTTTTGTACTATGAGAAAATACTTGTAGCATTTAAAAAAAAATTCAAGACATTTTTAAGGTATTCTAATGTAGCAAGCATTTTTGTTTCTATAGAAACCATTTACAAAGTCACACCCCCTTCCTCTTCTGAGACAGGCTCTGGCACTTGAACCCTACCCTCTCTCTAGCAGTGCACCAAATGTATCTAGTGCCTGCCTGGTCACATGATCTTCCACACAGAACTTTGCATCCTGGGTACTCTTGTGCAGCCCTAACAGTGAGTTAAATAACCCCTGATTCGGTGATCAATTACTGGAGAATGGATCAATCCGCAACTTGGCTAATCACTTGTCAGTGTGCAGATTGTATTGATGCACATATTGAATGGAAATACATAAAAAAAAAATAAACGGCAGCTTGAACTGCAGCTTTAATATGTGCATCAATACAATCCACACAATGATAAGTAATTAGCTAAGTTGTTGATTGATCCATTCTCCTGTGAACAATCGGCGAAGATTCGGATCGGGGCTTCACTAAATGGCTGTCAGTGCAGCAGTAGAGGACCAAAGATGCAAAGTTCTGTGGGGAAGATCATGTGACAGGCAGTCACTACATACAATTGGTGCACTGCTAGAGAGAGGGCAGGGCTCAAAAAGTGGTGTGCCGGAGCATGTTTCAGAAGAGGATGGCGATGTGACTTTGTAAATGGTTGCTGTAGAAACAAAAATTAGTGTTGCATTATAATACATAAAAAATGTAATTCAGAGTTTTTTTTTTTTTTTTTAAATGCTACAAGTATTTTCTCATAATACAGAACAGTGTATCCACTCCAATACGTGGAGGAGACAACCCCAAGCTTCTCAATAGACGTGAGATGTTTTGGATACACACACATGTTAGACTATCTCCCTTTGGCATTAATATTGAATGGGATCTAAAACATTTTTTATAGAAAACGTCTGTTCTAATGCTCACTGCTTCAGATGGTCTGATGGTCCTTCTCGTTAGAATATGACTACAGTAAGTTGACCTTTGTCTATTGGATGTCCATATAAGAGATTGTATCTGTATGTGTTTTGAGCTTGCATTCGATATGTTTCTATAGTTATATATATATTTATAGGTATATTCTTAGAATTGATAGATCTTACTCTTCTATATAATGTTTCATGATGGTCCTAAACATACTGTTTGGACTGTGTTCTGCTAGTAATAAGAACTTCATATTCAAAGTATTGACATCTATTATATTGGTTTTGTTTGTTAACTATAAGAAAACATTTTTTCCCTTTTTAATTGGAGGCTGTCGACACAGTTTTCCTTTAAGGGTTACATTTCTTCAATGGTTACATTGAGTCTGATGTAATCATTGCAGTTTTTGTGCAAGCTCGTTACATTCTCTCTATTCAGTGATTATTTAGAGTTAACACAACTTTCACTGTCTGTTTTGAACCTTGGTTTCTGATTTCCTTTGAGATTCCCTGTGGCATACTCTATGATATACACAAGAATTATTTGCTGATATTGCAACCATCTCTTTAATATAGAAATCATGGGGTTCTCTTTAGGCTGAATTGTTGGCACATTATAATGATGCGATTTGCAAGGTAGTCTCCCTTTTCAAGTTATGATGTTATTTCAGTTTTATTTACCTCCATGTTAACTTATTTACTGTTTTTTTTATTTTAATTGGTATTGGTTCATTGTATGATGTATGTTTATTTTGTTGTTCTATATTGATTTTTGCTCCTTATGTGTGATCCTCTGACGGAAGAGCAGCCATCTTTATTGCGATGCCGTCTTTGATATACTGTTTCCATCATTGGCGGTTAGATTACCTGGTTTGACGCTGATTGCGGCTCTTCCGCTGGAAGTGCCCCTATATATATGGTTGCTTTTAACCCGAAGGAATCACTCTTTGATAAAGCGCCACCTATGGTGGGAAATGCATCAGAGATTCCTCCTTTTTCTACTGGCTTGATGCTGCAATAAATTCAGATTTTTATTTTGGATCCACTGCCTCCCATTCTCTTCTATTTTTCAGTGCTTCTATTTTTGCTCCATTTTTGGTTCGTTTCCCCCTAATATTAGCATGTTTAGGTTGCTCTCATTAAGGTTAAATTCAAAGATACACTGTGTCTGTCAAGACAAGAATGTCTCAAATGTGTAGCTGTCTTGGATTTTCATGAGGTACTTGAGTGCAGCAACAAAGTATGGATTTGTTGTATTGCATTTATGTTTTTAAAATTATGTTGCAGTTGTCCATCCCAAGGCCACAAATGTGTCTGATGGCTAACTCAACAAATAAGTAAGTAAAAGTGATTACTGTTTTTACATAATTTTTCATTTGTTATGTTTTTGTGGTAATGTCAAGAGAGTGTTTTTGAACTCTGGTACTATACCAGATTAGCAGATGCTAATGCCAATTATTGACTATGGAGACATAGTATATGGCTCGGCACCTCAAACCCACCATAGCAAACTTAACACCCTCTACAACTCAATTTGTCGTATTGTTCTCCAATGCAACTATAACACACATCACTGCGAAATGCTCAAAGAACTAGATTGGTCATCACTCGAGTCTAGGCGCAAAATTCACCTTTCCAGTCTTGCCTTCAAATTCTTTATGGGCAAGCTACCAAGCTACCTGAACAAGCTCCTCACCCCTACCACATGCAGCACCTATCATCAAAGATCAGACTCCAAAAGACTGTTGATGGTCCCAAGGCTCAACAAAGTATTCGGCCGCTCCTCCTTCTCTTACCATGCACCCCAAAACTGGAACAACCTACCAGAGACTCTTACATCCACCAGTCTACGTTCTTTCAAATCTAAGGCTGTCACACATTTAAATCTGGTCTGTAACTGTTTCATACGCCCATAATACAAATTATCTTTAACTGTGCCTGCAATGTCTTGTATATAATGTATACCCTGCTCATTATGTAACTGTATTTGTAAACATGTATTATTTGTCTTAACTCTGTGCCCAGGACATACTTGAAAACGAGAGGTAACTCTCAATGTATTACTTCCTGGTAAAATATTTTTATAAATAAATAAATATAAAATAAAAAAAATAACATCTAAACAATACAGTAGTTATGTTTATACAATTACATTTTGCAGTAGCGTTATCTTACTGATAACATAATATTTTGGTATTACTCAGAATATCACAGAGTTTTAATAGGATTCAATGGGAGTTATAGTGCAGCATATTGCAACATATTCCATCATAATGCTACAGAGGTTAAAATAACCCTGCCTACACCTGTATGTTGTAGAACCAATAGTTGCCATTGTTTTTAAATCTATATACTGTATCTATACGTTGCATAGGTTAGCAGAAAACTGTAGCAAACTGCTATTTGGCAAACCGCTGCAAATATCAGATTAGATAACAGATTGCTATACATTCCTTAATCATTCTACATGTATCTATAGATTTGATGAAGGGATGTAACAAGCAACAGAAAGCTGATACAAGTCTATTCTTTTAGAAACCTAAATTATTAGGAAACTTAGTTATTTATCACTGTTTCTAGATGTATTTATAGTGCAAGCATATGAATATAGACAATGTATTTTTGATGTCAACAGAACCATAAAGTAGTATTTATATTTTGATGTCCATACTTTGCGTAAAGTAATTCAGTTTAAAAACAGAATGAACTTTGCAAATATAATGTCAACAAACAAGCAAATGTGATAGACACGAGTTAAGCTTTTAAGCTGTTTTTATGTTGATTTATAGTGGTTTTCTAAATTGGATTTTCCATTATTCTTTAATACAAAATCAAAAACTGAATGTTGTAAAATAATTTTCATACATATTTTTTTATGTAGGATTACATATTTGAGAAATTATGGTTTTATATTTTGTAGGACGACTTTTTCCCCAATTGTTCTTATCATCATACACTATTGAGTAACAATAATACTACAGCTGAACCCTGTTATAACACGGTGCTCGGGGGGCCACAGAATAAGACCACGTTATAACCGGGATCGCGGAAATGTGTTATTTAATTTTTTTAAACAAATGGCTAACGCGATCATGGGTTCCGTGAGGACTTAGGCTAAGGCTTGCTGCATGTGGCTTCACCGCGATCTGCGGTCTGTAAGGTTCCTTATTTTGGCGTGTGGGCTTGGCCAAAATTGGTCAGGTGGGCGTGGCCATGACGGGGGCGGGAACATGACACAAGCACAAAGCAGCTCACAGCACTGCAGCAGCCCCACAGAACTGAGAGCACACAATCAACAGGTAGGGAAAGTGTGTGTGTGCGCGTGTGTGTGTTATTAAAGATTCCAAAAGTTTTTTTATTTTTTATTAAACGGGAGCCACGCTCACACCGCATTATAAGTGGATCCGTGTTGTAGTGGATCGCACTATAACGGGGTTGAGCTGTATATACTGTATATTTTTACATAGTGCTGACGCGTATGCAGGGCTATATATAGTATTGTTCAGGCACAATGAGTCCCTGCCTTGAGGCATTTACAATCTAATTTAAGTATTTAGTTTCCTCATCATGATCAAATGGGGAGGGTAATGTAAGGCACCAAAGTTAGTTAAACTGAACTACCTACCCCCATTGGCTACCTTTTTACTAAAAAATGCTTTACCAACCACTAAGGCAAACAAGATATTAACCTATACTGTTTAAAGTGACAGGCGTAATAAAGCCATGTTTAATTTCCCCCAATTCAGTCTCCCTGAATATACCTCTGCACAGGTCTCCTACAAGGAGATATTCCCAAAAACGTTAAATGATCTGCATAAAAATTGCATCATCAGATTTTTTTTTAGAAGATACTAAAAAATTATTTTTTGTTTGTCATTAATTTGTCTCATTGCAATTAGGATTATGAGTGCAAATGAAATCCTTTAAATTACTCATCATATATACAATTAAAAGGCCTACTTCTTTAAAGCATAGCATGAAGAAATTCAGTATAAATAAATAAAGATACCTTTTTCCTTTGGGTATCTGGCATCTTTTCCTCCAGCTCTTTGGAACTATGATATAAAAAAATTTGCAGTGCTTTGGGGAAGTACCATTTGTAATGATGTTATTGGAAAACCATGGAAAACCTTATGAGCTGAAATTCTGTGCTTCAGGTTTATAATGATTTATTGGATTCTTTGCAAGTTTAATTTGCAGTTATTTCGAAGTTTACATTTGCTATGCCTTCTGTGCATGCTTTGAGCCAACTTTGCATTTCTTTATAAATTTCTTTTTTTTTTTTTTAAATAACGGTACAGGAAGTTCTGGTATGTTACAAAACAATGCTTCATGAGGTCACTAAAAGAATATAGGTGAAGAGTGAAATTGTTATAGGTTGCAATTTCTGCTTGTGTCACAACTACTAGTGAATGGAAAAGAAAACTTCAAAAGTGATGACAGAGTGTTACTTACTGTATAGTACTTCATTAAGGACAAGATATTCCTTTTTAGAAGATATTTCTGACAGCAGAACAAGCTGTAGGGAACTTGATAAATGCACAAGGTTTAACTTAAAAAAACAAAACATGTTTATTGAATATACGTATAACACTGTATTATAGTGACTGTGTGGAGATAGATAGATAGATAGATAGATAGATAGATAGATAGATAGATAGATAGATAGATAGATAGATAGTAGAAATAGATATAGATATATCTCATTTGTATTCAGTACAAATCCCACTGCTACATAAGAAAGAAATGTATCATTATAATTATTAGCTAGTACTAAAAAAAGTACTAGTAAAGCTGTGCTGCCACATACTCCATCACTTTGACATAAGTGGTACAGTAAATTATCCTGCCTCTGTACATGGTAATTATGGACCTTCAACCTCAAGCACTTATTGGAGATTGGAGAAAATATAGGTGAAAAGCAATAGGCCATAGAACAGGTAGTTGACATGTATTGTCAAGTAATAATGGGCCATCATAGACTCAATGATGTGTAACATGGCATACTGTAGTTTATGGGCAATAGAACATTTACATTTACACACAATACATTTGTGTTTCAACTGTTAATCTTAAACAATATAATTTTCTAGTTAGTTCAATCCCTGTTAATAAACTAAAACCATTCCTACCATTCAACCAAGCCAAGGGCATTGTAACGGGGCCTTCTATTTTAGGGGACACATTTTAAATGTATCCAAAGTTACTACATTCACAGCACAGTGCTGTTATAATAGGTGTATTGCTATGTAATGCCCTTTACTGCATCCAGTTCTTTTGAACAGTTTTCATTTCTCCTTCTCAAGGAATAGCTGTTTCCTAGCACAGTACATAAGTGATCTTGATTAGCAGACTCCATTCCACTCTATCCAGCTGAGTTTCTTGCACAGTCTAACCAAAGATTGTCCTGATCATTTTTTTCTTAACTATATAAATCAGTTGTAGTTCTTTTCTCAAGTTTCCACTGTCAATTGAATTTGCTCCAACACCACACCTCTACTTTAAAAGACAATTGTTCTAATGTAGAACTTTCCATTGTTTCAGGAAGCAAGTTCAAATGTTCAGATTGTGCATGGATGGCTCTATGCAAAGAATATATATACAGTTGTGTGAAAAAGAAAGTACACCATCTTTGAATTCTATGGTTTTATATATCAGGACATAATAACAATCATCTGTTCCTTAATAGGTCTAAAAAAAATAGGTAAGTACAACCTCAGATGAACAACAACACATGAAATATTACACTATGTCATGATTTATTTAGAAAAATAAAGCCAAAATGGAGAAGCCATGTGTGAAAAACTAAGTATACCTTATGATTCAATAGATTGAAGCAGCAATAACTTGAAGTAATCATTTTCTGTATGACTTTATCAGTCTCTCACATCGTTGTGGAGGAATGTTGCACACACACAGCACACACTCAGCACACTGTACACACTGCACACACTCATAGTACACTGCACACACTGCACACACTCACAGCCCACTGCACACACTCAGCCCACTGCACACACTCACAGCACACACAGCACACTCTCACAGCACACACACTCACAGCACGCACACAGCCCCCCCCCCCCCCCATACTCCCCTACCTTTGGTGTCAGCTGCTGGGGCATCTTGGGGCTGCTGGATCGGGATCGGTGCGGGGCTGGGGGGGATTTATGCGGGGCTTGGGGGGATTGGTGTGGGGCTGGGGGGGATCGGTTGTGGGATTGATGTGGAGCTGCTGGGGTATCGTGGGGCTGGTGGATTGGTGCAGGACTGGGGGGGGGGATCGATGTGAAGCTTCTGTGGGAAGTGAGGGGAATTCTTGGGGAAGTAAGGTGCCTGCTTGGGGAAGTGTAGGGCTGCCGACGCCTCACTCCACCTCTCCCCCCGTCCTTTCTCCTCCCCCCACCTCTCGGGTGTGCAGCGGCCATTTTTAAAAAAAAATTAGCGCAACCCCGGTTATAGCGCGGTCGGATCCGGTGGCCCCCGAGGACCGCGCTAGAACAGGGTTATATATATTATACAGATAACACCTGTAAAATCTATCTATCTAACCTTCCACTGCCTAAAGAAAAAAGTTTTAGACCAGTGGTCTCTGCCCCATCTCCCATATGGATTTGAAACTTGTGCCCTAAATGCGAAAGTAATTCTGAAGCTTCACACAATGCAAAGAAGTATGGAGAGATGTACTGTATGCTGCGTATTACCCGAAGAGACAGGAAAAATACTGAATGGGTTCAAAACCAAAACAAAGTCTGTGATATCATCACAAGGGTGAAAATATTAAAATGGCAGTGAGCTGCCATATTGCAAAAAGAAATGACCATCGTTGGACAAAGATGGTACTCTACTGGATTCCAAGAAAGATTAAAGACCAAGACGACGACCAAAAAAGTAAGACGAAAGGATGAAATCAGAAAATTTGTTGGAGCAATGTGGAGAAGAGAAGCTTGCAACTGCAGTACCTGAGAGATCATTGGGAAGGCATTCATCCAGCAGTGGATCAGCAAGGGCTGAAGATTATATATACAGTAGATAATATTAGATGTATAAAAATAATATTAATTTAGCTTACAAGTTAGTATTAGTGTGAAAAAATGAATTAAGCTACCTGAGCAACTATAATAACATTAGTATAACAATCAGTCCAAATCTAGGCTGGATTTGGCCCAAAGGCAACTTGTAGAAGAGCCCAGTTCTACATACTCGCTTGGGCATCTTTGCAAGTTGTAATAGCTTCTGGATCACTCACAACATTATATATATATATATATATATATATATATATATATATATATATAGAGAGAGAGAGAGAGAGAGAGAGAGAGAGAGAGAGAGAGAGAGAGAGAGAGAGAGAGAGAGAAAGAGAGAGAAAGAGAGAGAAATAAGTAGTTACAGTAAAGTTACATAGTTGTGACGAAACGCGTCAGGGATGCAAATTACAACACTACGTCACTACGCACGGGCGCGCTTTACGGCCGGAGCGTGCATGTTGTTTCACTGAGGCCAGCTCGTATGCTAACAAAGCAGTTATATGGAACATCTTCTGCGGCAACTAATGGAGGATGAACTGTTCCTGGTAACCGGTTGTTAATCCTTGGACTGTCTACGTGATCCAGCACGGTGCTTGCCTCGTGGTGTTGATTATTATCACAAATTGCGTGTTTTTATACTAATTTTGTGAGTGTTTTTAATCCCTCTCCTTTTCCCTATTTGTTATTAAATGTACAATATTACGCTATGGGGCGTGCGCTCTCTGTTTTCTTTTTGTATATATATATATATATATATATATATATATATATATATTTTTTTTTTAATGTATGGCTTTATATAAACATCATATTCAAATTCCAAACTTTTTGATTTTTTTGCCCTCACCATTTATCATTGAGGGATTTGATCACCAGCATTATGAATATATGGAAATGTTAAGATTGGGAGGCTGCTTTATATTCCAAAGTATTTTCCAATACTTTTCAAATCATGTTAATGTGTTTATTTTACTGTGACAAATCACACATACACACACATCTGTTCACATGCTTGCACAATATATTATTCATATATATTGTGAATATATTATTTTGGAGAGCTAAGTTAATAGCTCCGAGTTTAAACTTTTGCTGTTTAACCTGAAAAAAAAAAAGAAATTGCCATGACATTTTACGTAGAGAAGGAATACTGGGAATTCAAATATGCTTTTAAATGTTGCCAGTTAAACTTTTTTCCCCAATCTTTTTGATAATTGTGTACTGTAGCACTACCATTAACTGCATGACCTTTGACTTGTTAGTTACTACACTGATATAAACACATTAAGGTAAAATCAATTTTGTTGGTCAGGTATTTTTAGGGGAAAAGTTTTGTGTTCGAGATCAACCCAAAAGCACAACATGGAGGGTATGCTGCCAAACAGCTGTTTGTTGTGGTTGCTTATCCCATGGTCCACAGAAATGTGTGTGTTTCTGCGCCATACCATACAGTTTGTGCTGCAGTTCCCAAGCATATGAAATTATATGCATCTGGTATGCTTTATAAATTGAATGTGTATGTGTATTTCAGTTCTCTCCTAGTTCGCATGCGCAGCACATTGTGTCAAATAGCGATCACATATTTTAAATGGCAAATGCGAGAATGTTCTTATGCCTTACAAACTGAGAGATGAATAATTAAGACTGGGCTCTAACTACATTTCTTTTGTTTTATTTTGACCAATTTTAATGTATAAAAACTCTTTGGAGTGTAAATGTCAGAAGAAAAGAAACCGGTGCCAACTTTCACTATATCTGTGAACATGAATTCACAATTTTCTAGGTAATTTGGCAATGTTGTTTATATAGAATATTGACAATGTGTACGGTAGATTAAACAACAAAAATAAATATTTTTTCCAATCAGGTTTTAGAGGGAAAAGGATGTTTCTGAATGGAAATTCAAACAATTTACTACAGCTGTTGCAATACTTGTCCCACTGTCCTGGGTGCCACGATTTTCACTGCCGGTGCGACCGCAGTGCAGCTACTGATCTCGCAGCCCCATGGACAGTGAGGATTAACACAGTGGGGTTCCATGCTTATGAGTGGGATCCTGGAGCGTTAACCCCTTTGGGCCATCTGCAGGGAGAGAATACAGCTACTCACGTTTCAGAAGAGCTGCGCAGCCGTGTCTGGTCACTGCCTACAGCCACCTCTGCCGGTCATCTGGATCCGCGACTCCTGATGAAGGTAAGATGCAGCACTGTATTTTCCTCTCGTGATGATGTATATGCCCTTATATGGGGCTCGACGTCATGAGGGGGAGCTATTTGGGCATCTGCATCATCAAGGCCAGTATCTCCCATCCATTTAAGGGCATCTACATCATCCAGGTGGAGGGAATATACAGCCCGGTTTACCTTCACCGGGGATATGGATCCAGACATCAGGCGGCTGCAGACAATGAGTTAGACACGGCTGCACAGCTCTTCTAAACGTGAGTACCGTTTTTTTCTCCCTGCAGGTTGGCCCACCAAGTTAAGGATTGATTATTGCTGCGGGGTCCCATTCAAAAGCATGGAACTCCCACAGCGTCAATCCTTCCAGGCCATTAGACTTTCTGTCCTTGTGGCCATATTCAGGTATCCTCAATTACATACATTTTACCTGTGCTCAGGAGATTATTGACTGACAGGAAGTGCAAGTCTGTCTCTAATCATTGCATCATGTGTGTTGGCTGCTGTTGCTCTGACACAGGTAAGTAAACATTCCTGTTGACTGGCATGCGAGCAATGCTTACCCACAGTGCTTCAGTCTTTGTTATCGAAGGAGATGTCTGTGAAACAAATGTATTTATTTTTTGCATTCAAATGATTCTGTGAGAAAGCCGATACTGGCTTTTGTCTTTGAGTTCTATGAATGTTAAGCCCTTCCTGTAGCAAGTGCCATAGGTGTGAAGCAAAATGGCCATAGAACTATATCAAACTTTTGAGAACATTACGAGTAACACGTCTTTTTTATTAGGTCACGACTCACAGCAAGATTCAAAAGTGAAAAGATTTGTAACTGTATGAAAGAACACAGTTAGGAAATACATCTACAGTAACAGCACGACTTACAATTAGCAGTTCTAATAAAGTAATGTGTGTCAAGCATTCCTCGACAGTGGAATGGAGCTGTCATAGCTAAAAATAAACTCTTGAATGTCAATGCATAGAATAAATAAGTATAAATGTAGGTAAGTGCAATATTTCGCTGTTTCTGTTGCTTTATGTGTTACTGAATTCATGAAGACAGTCAATTATTTGTAGCTGTAGTGTGGTTAAAAACAAAAAATTAAACTGCAGTATCTTTGAATTGATTTGATCATTTTCGAAATATATAGTGTGTCTTTGGACTAGGGAAAGGGCCGCCAACAGGGGACAGCTGGGACTCCTGTCCCAGGCCTGGTGAGTAAAGGGGCCTGGCCCCCCTGCTGGCAATGCTGACACTGGCCTGATCCACAGACGGGGCCTCTCTCTCTCCCCCTCTCTCGCCCCCATATCTCATTCTCCCACTCAGGGACCCTCAGTATGCTGTTGGGTATGGGGATTAAAGGGGGGGAAAGATGTGGGGTTTAACAGGGGGAAATCAGGCGATTTACAAGGGGGGACCTGCTCCTTTAATTTGGCCTTGACCCCAAGATTTCTATTGGCGGCCCCAACTAGAGTTGAGACGTCACAGGAAGTGACATACGTGGAAGCGAATTCAGGGCAGGCAGAGACCGGCAGAACGCCGTGGACTTACGATTCCCACCTCTTAAATGCATGATACTAATATGCTAAATATGTGTGAATTCGTGAATAGTCTATAGACATACTACAGGCATACCCCGTTTTAAGTACACCTGTTTTACGTACACTCACAAGTACGTACATTTTTTTTAAATTGCACCTTACCCCCTGTGTACGTACACATGCTTCGCGAGTATGGACACCAGGGGGCAGCGTGCGCATGCTGCGGCGGTGTGCCCTCTCTTCCTCTCCCTGGCACTTCCTTTACCCGGCTCCCCTAGCTCTTCAGTTCCCCAGCTTCCCCCTGGCTCTTCCTTTCCCCGGCTCATCCAATGCCCGGCTCTTCCGAACACCCCCCACCTCCCCCTGGCTCTTCCGATCACCCCCCTCCACACCCCCTGGCTCTTCCGATCACCCCCCCACCCCCCTGGCTCTTCTGATCACCCCCCCCACCTCCCCTGGCTCTTCTGATCACCCCCCCCACCTCCCCTGGCTCTTCCGATCACCCCCCTCCACCCTCCCTGGCTCTTCTGATCACCCCCCCACCCCCCCTGGCTCTTCCGATCACCCCCCCTGGCTCTTCCGATCACCCCCCACCCAGCCTGGCTCTTCCGATCACCCCCCCCCCCCCCCGCGCTCAGAGCCTCCGCTTACTGCTGTGCTTCTGCCGCCCGCAACCTGCACGCTGCTTGAGGTAGGGGAAGAAAGGGAGGAGGGACATGGGGGGGTGGATGTGAGGGACATGGGGGGGTTGATGTGAGGGACATGGGGGGTTGATGTGAGGGACATGGGGGGTGATGTGAGGGACATGCAGGGGGGGATGATGTGAAGGACATGCAGGGGGGGGTGATGTGAGGGACATGCAGGGGGGGGTAATGTGAAGGACATGCAGGGGGGGTGATGTGAGGGACATGCAGGGGGGTGATGTGAGGGACATGCAGGGAGGGGGTTAATGTGAGGGACATGCAGGGAGGTGGGGTGATGTGCGGAACATGCAGGGGGGTGATGTGAGGGACATGCAGGGAGGGGGGTGATGTGAGGAACATGCAGGGGGTGATGTGAGGGACATGGGGGGGTGATGTGAGGGACATGGGGGGGTGATGTGAGGGACATGGGGGGTGATGTGAGGGACATGGGGGGGTGATGTGAGGGACATGGGGGGGGGGTGATGTGAGGGACGTGGGGGGGTGATGTGAGGGACAGGGAGGGGGGATGATGTGAGGGACATGCAGGGAGGGGGGTGATGTGATTGACATGGGGGGAGTGATGTGAGGGACAGGGAGGGGGGATGATGTGAGGGACATGCAGGGAGGGGGGTGATGTGACTGACATGCAGGGGGGAGTGATGTGAGGGACATGCAGGGGAGGGTGATATGAGGGAGAGGCAGGGGATGGTGATATGAGGGGTGCTGGAGGAGATATGATGATGATAAAATATGTAGGGGGGTCTTATAAAAATGTATTGGGGGGGTCTTTTAAAAATGTATTGAGGCGTGGGAGTCTTTTAAAAATGTATTGGCAGGGCATTTTTAATATGTATTGGCGGGCTGGGGTTACATGTATTTAGAGGGATGATTTTTTTTGGTATGTATTTTGTGGGGGCACTAGTAAGAAAAAATCAGCTGACATTAAAGATTTTCTTTCTATAAAGCCTACTGTATTTATTTTGGTTACAAATGCATTATTTACATCAGTTATGCATGTATATGATGTTTGCAGTACAGTACTGTAGATGCATCGTAAAGTGGAAAAAAAGTAGTGCGTCACTTTAAGTACATTTTCACTTTACATACATGCTCCGGTCCCATTGCGTACGTTAATGCGGGGTATGCCTGTACACTATTTTGAGTTTCTTTTGCGTTTCGAGTTACACAGGATGAAAAGCTGAAATAGTTTTGGAGAACCTATACCATTGCTCCTATCAGAGAGAGGTTGAATCTCTGATATGCCTTACATTCAAGGAAAATTTGTGAGTGGGACCAACACACCTTTGTAAAGACATATAATTTTGTCACGATTGGCTACACCATTATATGTATTTGTTTTATTCCACATATGCACATCATGGTCATTCTGCACTCCCGTTATCTGGAAGCCATCGTTATCTAACTATTCTATGACCCCACAACAGATTTTGTTTTTCTGCTCAAAGATTTTTTTTTTTCGCGCAAGGATATCCATAATAACATATGAGAGGAGCACCAATGGTAGAATAACACAAATCTTATATTAAGTTGTTTGTTCCTGTTTCATCAATGCTGAAAAATATGTATTTATCCTAATAATTGATTGATAAATCAACAGCACTTACATTTTCATCCCCATGGGCCATTTTTTGTGCAGCATTAAATACCGCCTTTATAAGCTACTTTTTCAGCCCTTTGCATTAATGATAACATATTTGGTTACTTGTACAGTATGTACAGCATTGGGAAGCCAGCACAATCATGCTGGATAATTTCTGCTACTGCAGGTTCATGCAACTGTGTTGATTTTCCTACAGTACCTAGAATAGCATAATTATGTCATTTTCATATTGGTATGACTCAAACTAGTATATTAGACTTATTACTGTTTTCAAGAGCTTAGGGGCCCTTTGTTTCAATGTACTGTAGAGCAGGGGAGCGCAAGCGTTTTTCCCTGCGCCACCCGGCCGGCAGTTCCATCTCTCCGCCCTGCCCTCTTACCTTTGCTTCGGCGGCGGCGTCATTACGTCAAGTTGCCATGGCGACGCATGAAAGAAGCCGCCAGAGCCAAGGTGAATGAGGTTTACAGAGGCCGTCCTCTGCTCCCCCAGCACTTAAATTAAGTGCCTTCGGGAAGTGCGCGGGGCCTCTGTAAACCCTGCGCCCCCCCCCCCCCCCCGCAGACAGACTTGCGCCCCACCTGGCGGGCACGCCCCTCAGTTTGCGCACCGCTGCTGTAGATAAAAGCGTTTTTAGACGCACTGCTCCATTTTTTTTATTACCAGAGCTGCGGGTAATGTAAGAGCAGTTTCTTATATCTGATGCAAACTGTACTACATCTCATTATAATCTGTGCACATGTAACTTCTCCCCAACACCTGCTACTGACACTCTCCAAGGTTCAAACTGTGGCAGATGGGGAAGAATTGGAGCAAGTGTTTGGATACATAGGTGTAGGGTGAAAATGCCCCAATTTTCCACCAAATTGCCTTGATACGTAGACCCCCTCTATCGTTATGCAGGTTTAAGTTTACCAGACCCTTATGGATTGGAAAGGTGCTGTCCATACAATTTCTAACACTCGGGGGAATCAATGAGACATCAGCAAAAAGCATTGACGAGACTGCTTATTAGGTGTTTGAGGTTATTATTTAGTACTCTTAGTAAGGATGTCCAACATTGTGTAAAAATGTCCTACAGTGTGGCCAAGCTGTAACTGATCATAGATACTTCACGTATGATCAATTGCAGTCGACAGTCTTTGCGAGTAACATTAGATTTATTCGCAGATGAAACTATAAAAACATCAATCATGGCACTTCAGTTTACATGCTTATTAAGCAACACAAATTCATAGGATTGTACCTTATTTGCACTTCTGTGTTATAGGCATACAAGCCTGGAAATGTGCTGATTTCTTTTTCTTTTTTTTGCTTCAGTGCTGGAAATCTGAAGCTATGAAAATACAGTGATAAAAAATGCAGCTCCTGTTGCTTAGCAACACCATAACTATATATAACACCACTAATGCGGGCACTATTTTAATGAAACACAGATACCCTGTATACACTGAATTGTATAATCATCACAAAACGTTTTGCAAATGATGGTACTAACTGCATTCCCAAATGCAATACAGTAGCAATTAGACAACACTGTGTACTAATAAGGCACTTGTAGAAGTTTGTAATATGTGCCCACATTAGAGATGGGCGAATCTGGCCAAATCCGTTTTCCCGGATTTTCTTGCATTTTCCACCCAAAATCAGGTGTAAAATCCGCAAAGTATTTAATCCGCGCAGATTCATCAAAAACCGCCATCGGATACAACCAGTGGACAGAGTTGTAGAATCCAATCCACGGATTCAGAAATACGTTAATGTATTAATAATAATTAAAATTCCGTAAAAACGCGAATCGCCCTTTTTGAGATTGATCGGCAGAAATCAGCGGACCAAAGGAACCGGCCGATCCGCCGCGGATTCAAATCTGCCAAAAAAATTACCCATCTCTAGACTCCACAACTCTAGTCGGAAATTGTTATACCGTTTTCTCCTTAGCATTTGGCACTATATCCACACGAGGTCTACATGTGTCATATTAGCACTGCAGGAATAATTAACCTTTATTTTTTTTTATTTTTTTTTTTTATTGTTTTTATTTATTTTGTATCTACATATTCTATTTCTGTATGTTTTGCATTAATACATTATTTACGCGTTTATTTACAAAATTCCAACCAGTTCTACTGAAATTATTCTACTGAAATTATTCAATACATATTCAATAGCCCTGCATGCGTTTATAACATTGTAATATTTCTGTTATTGCATTATTAAAATACACAATGAAGTGAGAGTTTGTATAGTTATGGATAATTGTGTCTTTATAAATGTTTTTAGAAATCAGTCAATAAATAGCTGGCATTACAAAGATTTACATAATCCACATTTGACACATTTAGCAGTATGTGTTGGCATTGTGCCTATGCTATTATTGTGAGTTTCAAACAAAAATATGGGAAATGAGTTCAGTTTTGGTTGTTGCATTTATAAAGAAGTGCAGTGTGGCGGTTAGGTAATCAGTTAAGAACACTCTTCAGATTCAGCCATTAATATCACACAGCTCTCAAAGGAGTAATCCTAATTGTTACATATTTACTCTTGGGGCTTGCACAGATGCTAATAAGAATGCCAGTACAGGAGAGAGTTCCAAGCTAAATTATGTTTGTAGAATTGTAATTGTATGACTTTAGGTTGTGCCCAACAGCGATAGAACATTAATTCTTAAGGACATTTTATGAACACAAATTAAGAAAGGGTTCACTGGGTTGAGTCTATAAATGTTTTGTATATACAGGATTATTTAAGTAGTACTTTTGTCCCTCTCTAAATCCCTTTAAGCTACTGTCTTAACAGTGATTTGGTTCATATTTGTGCAATATCTGTTTATTTCGTTAGGGATCCTCCTCGATTCTGTTTAAAAACACTGTCAGGACTTTAAGGGAGGCGGAGCTACACCGAGGTGAATGGAGTCCTGATCCCAGAGCTCCTCACCCGTCGGCATTCTTAAACATAATAAAAGCGGCAATTTCAATCACTCCCCGGCTCACTATACAGCAAAAGTTTTATAAACCTGCAGAGATGGCCTCAGGCAGAACTGCCCGCACCAAAAGCCAGCCAGTTTCTACATATTTTAAGCGGAAAACAGTGCCCCCAGCAGATAAGCAGAATAAAATGGTGTCTCCCCCCCACCCTGCTATGGATGACCCGGAGGCAGATCCCTTCACGGAAGATGAAGGAGATGAAGAAGTGGTTCGCAGAAAAGACTTAAGAAAGGACTTAAAAGAATTCTGTTCACATATGAAAAAGTTTTTCAAATCTGAACTTTGGGCCCTCAGGAAAGACATTGATGCCCTGGGTGAAAGAACTGACACTCTTGAAACAAAGGCTGATGAATCAATGGCTGCCATCTCCCATACACAAGAACAAATATCCTCTCTGACTGACAAAGTTAAGTTCCTGGAGGATAAAGCAGAAGACGCAGAGAATCGTGACAGGAGATGCAACATTAGATTACGTGGAGTGCCAGAAAGCATCAATAACCCAGAAGATTTCACCCTCAGGTGGCTAGAGCACCTCTTCCCGGACAAACAGGAGGCAGAGTTAAGGCTAGACCGCTGCCACAGAGCTCTCCGTGGGAAACCGCAGAGCGGGGACCCCCCCAGGGATATTGTCACCAGATTTCACCACTTCCGCACAAAGGAAGAAGTGTGCAGAATTGCCCGAGAGGCCAGGTCACTGGAGTTTGAAGGAGTTAAGCTTCAGGTATACCAAGACCTAGCCCCAGCTACCCTTTTGAAGAGAAAAGCCCTGGCCCCCACCACACGTGTAATGAGAGACAACAACATTAAATATAGGTGGCTGTTTCCCTGTGCCCTTCTTAGCATCAAGAACGGAGTAGCCCATACACTAAAGAATCCGGAGGATGGGGAGAGTTTCCTAACCAAATTAGGCATCCCCAGAACCACCCGAAGCACACCGGGTTCCCCATTACCAAACCCCCCTTCCACATCTACCAGCCCCTCCTGGTCCAAAGTGGGAACCAACAAACCTAAGGGGATGACTGCCCCTGAGGCATCAGGATCAGAATAAACCAGCTTCCCTGATTCCTGATACAAATAATGAACTGTTGGCGCAGAATACCCCTCCCCGCCGCTGTCCCGACCTACCTACGCTCTCAAAACCCTGATCGCCGCCTGGAGCTGAGCCGCACACCACTTTCGAGCGGCAGCCATCTTTCCCTGGTCCTCCCTGGTCCGGCGCGGGAGCTGCAGTGAGGATGGCGCGAAGCCAGGTATGACGTCGCCGTCGCGCTGCTCCCTCTCGCGGGATCAGGGTTCCCTTGAGTGATCAGACGCCACCACCAAGATGGCTGCCGCTGGATGCCGCTGACGTCACCGAGGACTCGCGGGATTGGAGTCTCCTTAAGGGATCCGACGCCACCACCAAGATGGCTGCCGCTGACGTCACGAGGTCTCGCGAGATCGGAGTTTCCTTAAGGGATCCGACGCCACCACCAAGATGGCTGCCGCTGGATGCCGCTGACGTCATCGAGGACCCGGATGCAGGAAGAGCCCAAGCTGAAAGGAGGAAGCCGGATGCCAGACGAGCAGAGAGAAGAAGAAATCCAACATAGCAGCATTCTCCCCAGTATCCACCTCACTCACACCTTCACTGTACACCACACACTAACAAACTAATAAACTAATAATCTAATACATTACATAGTTATATACATATGAGTGTATATGGGTGTATGTATATATGCGTTCGTATATAAGTATGAGTGCGTGGGTATGTATGCATTTGTACATATGTATGTATATGTATATGTATGAGTATATATGTTTATATATATGTGCGTATGTATGTATGTATGTGTGCACGTGTATGTTTATGCATATGTATATATGTGTGTATATATGAGTATATGTGTTTGTATATATGTGCGTGTATATATATATATGTGCACATATGTGTTTATATGTATGTGTGAGTATATATATACCTGTGTATGTGTGTATGTGTGTATGTGTGCATGTATGGATATGTATATATATATGTATGTACATGAGCGTATATATGCGTTTATATGTCTGTATGTGTGAGTATATATGTATATGTGTAGGTGTGCCTATGTATGAATATATATGTACAGATGTATGTATATATGTGTGAGTTTGTATGTTCGGGGATATGTGTGATGTGTGTGATGTATATATGTGGATACGTATGTACGTATATGTGTGTGCATGTAAGAGTGCATTTATGCACATATATATGTATAGATATATACTTTGATTCTGGCTCATCCCCACAATATAGCCGAAACATCTGGCTTTTACCTAGCAGGGAGAGATCCGAGGAGGCACACTCTCTCTTCGACTGCATCGCAGATGGGTTGGGAATCTCTTCATGAACTACAGTAGCGACATTGCTTATTGAAGCAAAAGCCGCCGGCTCCATGCGGCTGGGAAGCGGGTAGCCGCGGCGCGTGGCGGCGCACTGTGACGTCACAGTAACATGCGCGCCCGGCTTCCCCGTCTTCCCCGTCTTCCCCTGGCTTCCCCGACACCCCTGGAGATCAAATGAAGGTAAGCGGGGGTGCGGGGAAGCAGAGGGGCATAGCAGGAGCCTTGTACGGGGTCGGGAAGGGATTTAAATTGCGCGCGAAGTGGAGGGGGGGTGCGTGGGGGAAACGCGGCGGCGCGCGGTTGTTACTGGCGGCAGCTGGGGTAGATCTCGGTGTGCCGTCGTGATTTAGTGCAATAAACAATGTCGGTGCTGTATACTCCCCAAGGCTTCCAAAATATATAATCCAATCCTTAACTCATTACTTACACAATAACTACATTTTCTATTGCAGGAAATTTTACTATCTATACTGATCCCACAATAAGCAGCTATCACTATATTCAGTCCTTAGGTGTCCTCCCTCACGTTCGTTCCCCCATACTTTAGTATGTATACACATGCTTGTTTATCCAGCGGTAGGTTTATGTATACTTAGGCGGAGCCAGTTGACAGACAATATACTTTAATACATTCTCCAGTTACCTAGGCTACTCTCCCAATCGGGATTAATCATAGCTGTAGGAGGTCTGGGCTCAAAGACTCTGGCGGGATCTGGGCGGTTTTCGCAATACGCTTTATACTCACCTACAGAAAGAGCCAAAATTCTGACTTACAGTTCACAGTTTAGGGTATATAATCTGTTTAATATCTGTTTAATATGTTCGAGCTATTTGCCGCAAGTTTGATTTGTTTTCCCAATAGAGGAGTGCCGGCGGGCCCAGCCTCGTCGTGGCATATGCCTTCTCTAACCTGGTCCCCTAGTTTACGGGACCAACCTCAAGACCTAGGGAGATCTGACTCCATTTTTGGAGGCAGGCTCATCCAGGTGATGAGACCTGAAGTCCCTCCCTCTAGGCGCAGGAGCCGTCCTCGGGGGCCCCCGAGGCGAGCTCTTGTCTTCCCTTTTTTCCCCTACCTTTTTTTACTTTGCATATGTTGCACATTACTTAATTTGTTTTGCTCTTTCCCCCATGTAGCTTTCCCAGTATGTTCAACCTCTCCCCCCCCCCTCCCCCCCCCCAACCACACTCCTAAGACTCAAGGATCCAAGGGTCACGCTCCAGACGCGGGCAGAAAAAGACAAAGCTAAGACCACTTCGGGCATTGATAACAGTAAGTACCCATCATACGACACATCGTACCTCCTCCATATTGCACAATGGCATTAAACTTAATCTCACACAACGTTAAAGGCTTTAATAGCCCAATTAAAAGAAGACTAGCCTTCTCTGATTATAGACGAAAACAGGCTGAAATATTGCTCCTCCAGGAGACACACTTTAGTAAAAACAATACACCTATATTCCTAGACAAGGGCTTCTCCCAGTTCTATACAGCTTCGGCGCCCACCAAAAAAGGCGGTGTAGCTATACTCTTTAGCAATAAAACTCCATTCGTAGCCAAAACAGTGAAAAAAGACGCGGAAGGACGTTTTCTAATCCTTGTAGGTACTATACACGAACAACATATCACCTTAGCATCCTTATATGCCCCATGTGTACAAGATGCTGCATTCTTCAATAAATTTTTCCGAATTCTGCGCTCAATATCCCAAGGCAGCATAATCCTCGCAGGTGATTTCAATATAGTAATACAAGCTTCCCTAGATAGATCAGGGGGAAAGGACTCAGACAACAAAAAAGCTCACTCCTCCCTACTTAAAAACCTAAAAGATAACCAATTAGTGGACATTTGGAGAGAGACACATCCGACGAGTAAGGATTATACTTTTTACTCCCATCCACACACAACATATAGCAGAATCGACTACTTCTTCATTTCGGGTCAACTGGTCCCTATGGTCGCTCGTTCTGAGATCCATGATATTTCATGGTCCGACCATGCACCTATAGAGCTACGGTGCACTAAAATTCAGGCCTTTAGACCAGGGGCGAACTGGAAACTAAATGAATCAATCCTAAAGATACCCGAACTCTGTGATGCTATAGGTCAAGATATTGATCAATTCTTTATACTTAACACAGGCTCTGTGGAATCCCATATTACTCTTTGGGAAGCTCACAAAGCTACACTGAGGGGTCTACTAATCAGCATCACCGCTAAAAGAAAACGGGAGAGAGACGCTAAAATTATTATTCTCCAAGACAAACTCCACTCTCTACTAGTATCTCACAAGTCTCACCCAAACAAACAAACACTTCAGACATTAAAAGATACCAAAATTGAACTAAACATGTTATTAACTTCCAGGGCCGACAACTCACTAAGCTGGTCAAAGAGGAAGTTTTATGAAAAAGCTATCAGGCCGGATACGATGCTAGCCCGCGCGCTAAAAGATAGACAATCTAAGTTTAATATCCAAGCTTTACGCTTAAAATCTGACATCCACACATCCAACCCCCAAAAGATAGTAGAAGAATTTGGCTCTTTCTATGGCTCCTTATATGATGGGAAGAAAGTGGCACATAACAGCAAAACGAGCAAGGCTCTAAGAGATTTCTTAGCCAGCTCAAAACTAGAGAGATTAACAGAGAGCGAAAGCAACAACTGTGTACTGACTTCACATTGGAAGAAGTGTCACAGGCTATCAAAGAACTCAAATCTTCAAAGGCACCAGGTCCGGATGGCTTTTCAGGGCTCTACTATAAGAAATTCTCAGAATTACTTGCCCCAAGGCTGCTCCACATGTTCAACGCTATCTTAGCGGGAGCCCCAATCCCCGGAGATATGCTGCGGGCGTCTATATCTCTCATACATAAGCCTGGGAAAGATCCGTTGCATTGTACAAGTTATAGACCTATATCATTAATCAATACGGATATCAAATTATTCGCTAAACTCCTGGCCAACAGATTGAGTACAATCCTACCCAGACTAATACACCCAGATCAAGTCGGCTTCATAAAAGGAAGGCAGGCAGCGGATAATACCCGACGATTTATTGATCTGCTAGAATTGGCAAATAAAAATAACACCCAAAGTATGCTATTAAGTCTGGATGCAGAAAAAGCCTTTGATAGGATTGACTGGCCATATCTTAAGGAAACGCTCGCAGCATTTGGATTCGGGGATCAGGTGAGCAGAGCAATTATGTCTCTATACTCAGGCCCAACAGCCAAGGTTATACATCAGGGTTTCCCCTCTCTCCCATTCCAGATTCAGAGCGGCACGAGACAGGGGTGCCCTTTATCCCCTCTCCTGTTTGCCCTATGTATTGAACCTCTGGCGGCACACATCCGAGACAACCCAGATATCTCAGGGTTAAACGTATATTCACAAACTCATAAGGCGGCCCTGTACGCAGATGATATCTTATTAATAATTTCAAAGCCCCTCACTTCCCTCCCAAACCTATTTGACCTACTTGACAGATTTTCCAAAGTCTCTGGATTCAAAATCAACCAATCCAAATCAGAAGCTCTAAACATTAATCTCCCTAGTCACACCGAGAAATTGTTAAAGCTCAACTTCCAGTTTAATTGGCAAAAGAAATCCATAAAATACCTAGGTATTCAAATTACAAAAAACGCTAAAAATATCTATTCCGCAAATTATCCCAACCTAATTCGTTCCTTAAAAAAAGACCTCTCCAGATGGGCCTCCAAGCAAATTTCATGGATAGGTAGGATACATAGCATCAAAATGAACCTACTACCCCGTATCCTATACCTCTTCCAAACCCTGCCAGTGCCACCCAGACTGAAGGATATACTCTCACTTCAGTCTGAAATATCCAAATTCATCTGGAAGGGGAAAAAACCGAGAGTCAATAAAATAAATATGAAAAGATCTGTGTTAGCGGGAGGCTTGGCGGTACCCTGCCTGTTATCGTATTATAAAGCGGCTCAATTAAGTCATATTATACATTGGCACTCCGACCCTAAATTGAAAAGATGGGTGGAGTTGGAAGGTGCTGCTAGTTCCCCATTGGACCTTAGCAGTTTAATTTGGCTACCTAAAAACTCAAGAAAACACATAGATCTGCCGCTCACCTCAATGACTAACTCGTTGTCGATCTGGGAAGCTTCCAAAATTAAGAACTCTCTTACATCAGTTAATTCCCTAATGTCCCCCATATGGAATAACCCGAGGTTCGCACCTGGTCTAATAGGCAGTAATTGTTCAGTATGGAGATCAAAAGGATACAATAGGATCAAGGACCTAGAGGGTTTTGATCTTAAAATTAAAACATTCGAACACATCAGATCAGAACAAAATATCCCCCACTCAGAATTCTTTAAATATCTCCAGATAAGAGCATTCTACAACAAATTGGCCCCATACCCCCCCCTGACTAAATTCGAAAAGCTCTGTCGGGCAGAAACCGACACTAAGGGACTTATATCAACGATATATAAAGAAGTAGTCGATCTCTCAGCATCACACCAACACACCCCTGCTTTTAGAAACCAATGGGAGACGGACCTAGGAGAGATTCTAGAGGAGGACGATTGGAACACCATATTTTTAGCCACAGCCAAAAGCTCTATTTGCACCACACTAAAGGAGAACGCATATAAAGTACTCATGAGGTGGTACCTCACCCCACTCAAATTATCTAAGTTCGTGCCAGGTTCCTCCCCCCTATGCCCCAAACAGTGCGGAGGAACGGCCGACTTGTTACATATGCTGTGGTCTTGCCCACGAATAGCCCAAATATGGGACAAGATTAGAAATTGGATACAGAGGATTTTTGACCTCACTATTCCCCCAGATCCTTGGCTGTTCCTCCTGAACAGACCTCTAAAAGATCTAACAAAATCCCAAAATAAATTAATTTCTCATTTTGCAATTGCAACGAGGTGTGAGATCGCAGCACTATGGAAACGCCCCGACATACCAAACATCCCAAAGATTCGGAATCGATTATGGTTTATCTGCCAGATGGAAAAGTTAACGAGTCTGGTTAACGACACTGGTGACAATTATCTAAACGTCTGGCTGCCTTGGTTAGCACAGACAGACATCCCCGGGGTTGAGCGTAACACAATTTGGCATTGATAATGGTAGATGCGTTCTCCTGTAGGAGTGAGCGATTTCAAAGATCCCGCTCTATCTTATATACTTCAACACTCAGGCACCAGCTTACTCATTCTACGACTGACAACTGGAGTATCTTTCGTGACCCGGCGATACCAACATCTAGTAATCAATTACCTCCTTTCCCTATCCCCCCTGCCATTTCCTAACCCTCCTCCCCCTTCCCCACCTCCCCCCCCCCCTTTTTTTTTTTTTTTTCCCCCCCCTCTTTTCCCCCCTCAACCCCGGTTCAACCCCATTTTCCACGGCTCAGTAGGGCGCGAAAAGTCGTGGAACCCCCACTTTATATACAGCACAATGTTTCAAAGATTGTATTAATTTTACTACGATGCACAAAGTAACTATGTAATGTATGTTTTATTGTATTTCTTACGCAAAAAAATATTTCAATAAAATACAAGTTATAAAAAAAAAAAAAAACACTGTCAGATGGAGATTTTTTTTTTAATGTTATACAACTGTTATTTATAGCTGTTTGTTTATCTCTCGTTACTGGGACACTAGTGGCATTGATAGTTATATTACGCAACAAATATTAAATAAATAATAATAACTTTTACTTTAAAGTAACACAGTGATTAAACTGGAGTTTTACAGATTCGAACATAGCAGTGATATAAATAGCATAATTATTGGAAGACTATGGAAAGTTCACTTTAAGGATTTTGTTGATTACAGTACTAGAGTCTAAATATATTACTATTACCAACTAAGATATTACAAGAGAATATGCTGCATGTTTCCACAGGACAGTTTTCTTTTTTTTAATTAAATATATATATATATATATATATATATATATATATATATATATATATATATATATACAGTGTTCGACAAACCTATACATTTGCACGCCCCGGGCGAGTGGATTTAACATCGTGGCGAGCTCCTATTGGCCCAAGCAGCACACGTTGGTACTAGGTGGCGAGTAGATTTTTTTGTTCGGCGAGTAGATTTTTTGGTGATTTGTCGACCACTGTATATATATATATATATATATATATATATATATATATATATATATATATATATATATTGTGGCAGGTTGGCCGTGGTAAGTGAGGAGACAACACGACTTTTCTGGTGAAATTCAGACTTCACAGAGCCATACGCACAATCCATTGGCTCAGACAACTGTGGGCAGTGAGCCTTAATATGTCCCGCCTCCCCACACTCAAAACAAACAATTGGCCCAGTTCGTTCTTGAAACCCTTTCTGAGATTTAGAGTTTCTGTCCCTATCCGGGTTTTCTTCCACCCTCTCCAATCGTGCGAATGGTCGTGGGTCCTGGCGCCAGCGCTGGCCTCTACTGTTCGTGTTGGGACGTGGGTTGTGGATTGGGCGAGGGGAGCGTGACAGTTCACGGGTAGCCAGAAACTGCTCCACTGTGCCTACCATAGCATCACAAGTGAGGGGATCTCCCTGCCCCACCCACCGTTGAAGGTCCTGGGGTAACGCTCGAATGAAGCGGTCCAACACCACCATCTCAAGGATCCGTGTCAGGCTATATACCTCTGGTTTTAGCCACTTGGACGCTAGGTGAATCAAATCCCATAACTGGGATCTGGGCGGCTTCTGTTCCTGGTATCTCCACGTATAAAACCTCTGCGCACAAACTGCGGGAGTCACTCCAATCCTTGCAAGGATTTAGCTTTTCAGACAGTCATAGTCTGCTGCGGCTTCTTCGTCGAGGTCACAATATGCTTTTTGGGCTTCCCCCAGTAAAAAGGGTGCGATAATCCCAGCCCATTTGGAGCGAGCCCAACTTTCCCGGGAAACGATTCGCTCAAGGGACCGGAGGTATCCCTCGACGTCATCATGCGGCGTCATTTTCTGCAGGTACACGTTCGCCTGGACGGGCCGCACCGGGGCCGTACTGGGCAAGTCCATTTTAATCTGGGATAGCTGCTCAATCAGCTGTTTCTGTGTGTCTGCGATAACGTCAAGCTGGGCTGCAAGTGTCCGGTTTGTCTCGCATTGTGCAGCCGTGCTTTCCTGTCCCTGTTTGTTAGCTTCTTGCTGGACTGCGGTGCTGTGTACTAAGGCCTTCACAACATCCTCCATAGTGGCAGCTACCCCGTGGACAGGTTCCACCAGTCGCAATCTGTAGCTCCGCCCCTTTCACAGGGTGTTCGACATCCCACTTCTGACACCACATGTGGCAGGATGGCCGTGGTAAGTGAGGAGACAACATGACTTTTCTGGTGAAATAGTGCTGGTGGATTTATTTGTCCAAAAAGGGTAACTAAAACAATGGGTACACTGTCCCTTTAAATTAAAACGTAAACAAAAACCTAACCCCGGTCAGGGCACTGACTAAACAAAAGTGCAGGCTAACTACTTGGCTGGCTAGCTAACCTAGTCCAGCCCAACAATGTTCAACAAAACCAATTGGCTCCTTACCTGGGAGCTTTATTCCCCCCTTGGGACAGGATCAATCTGAGCAGCTTGTGTCTGTCTGTCAACACTCCTCTGTCTTCTCTCTGTGCCTCAGAGAGAGACTGCCGCCCCAGAGGCATTTCCTCTTCCTGTTTTAAAGCAGGGGAACTAGCTTACTTTGAATCACCTGTGGACTGCTTAATAAGCTGGGTTAACCCCTCGTCTACTGGAAAGCATGCATACTGCCATCTCCTACTAACATACACAGAGTCAATGACCCTGTCACAATATATATATATATATAATTTTAATGATCAGAAAAAAAATCGGTTTACTTTGATAACTCCGAAAATAATAATGATTATTGTTAGTTATGAAATTATTATTTTTACTACATATACTCCAATGCCTTTGCAACTGAGAGGGTGTTGCAAGTCAGTGATGAAGTTAGAGAAATCATGTTATTTTCCCAACGCAGCACATCTGCTAAATAATAAGAATGATTAATGGATTTGTGGGAATCTGACAAAGCATGTAATTTGGAGGAAATCATACTCACCTGAATAGAATAGTGTAGGATTAAATAACGTGGAACAAATTGTGACATTTGTATTTTATCAACTGGTAGGCATGTAGTTGCTTTATTCATATGTGAGATAATATAATAAAATATATACACTTATTTGGGGGGGGATGCTTGAAGAAAATATAAGCCCTTTCATAGATTGTGATGTTATCCCATTACAATGTCAAGCGTTCCTATCCCCTGCAGCAGAGATCTTTTGCGACAACTGAGCATATTGCAACATTTTGACATCTTTTTGTTGACTTTTAGTTTTGTTATTACAGCAGTATTCAAGGCAACAATTACTGTACCAACAGTAGAAGGACCAACAAATGTTTGCCAGTAAGTCCGTGCTGTCCGTACTTAATCAGACAGCAATAAACAAATCAGTCAAACTAATACTCAATTGTGAGTACAAAGTTACGAAAATCAGGAGAAATGTAGTTACTCATTTAGATCTTTGGGTGTGAGCTTTAAGTGTATAAATCCAGAAATTCTGTAGCAACAAGCTATCATTATTAGAAAAGTGCTCAGTTCCCATAATGTGAATGGTAGAAATGCTGTGGCTAAAACTCTTCCACTGTTTCAATAGAGTAGTTGAATCCTCACCATTTTAATATTACTACAATGCTCATTTAACCTCGTTTTCAGTTGGCATGTGGACTTACCTACATCAATCCACAATGACATTTTAAAGTGTAAATCACATCTGTGGTTTCCCTAGTTATCCACTAGTGCAGGTGTTCTCAACTCCAGTCCTCAAGATCCCCTAACAGGTTTTCAGGATACCCTGCTTCAGCAAAGGTTACTCAGTCTTTGACTGAGCCACTGATTGAGCCACCTGTGTTGAAGCAGGGAGATCCTTAAAATGCGACCTATTGGTGGCCTTTGAGGACTGGAGTTGAGAACCCCGGCTCTAGTGAATAGAGTATTTTGTCCAGTGTGTATCCATTTCCAAGAATTAAAGAATTGCAAACCGAACACCCCTTACATGAATAGCAGCTCAGTTTCGTTTTACTCAGAAAATGTATTGGTCCATTACTTTTCATCGGAGTCACTGATATATATAACTTCCATGGGATAAAAAAATAAAACTAGGGGTGATTAACCCCTCAGGGGTTCATAATAGTAGGTTTATTAGGACAGAGGGGACCTGGAATGGGATTGATTTGTAATACAGGCCAATGTTTAAATACAGTTTGTTTTAAAAATGTACTTGATGTGATGTAGCCCAATGTAAATATGAGTATTATACTGCGATTCGTGTTTACTAGAGATGGGCGAATTCTTCGACAACATTTAAATGATCTGAAAAAACAAAAACAAATTGATATTGTGTAGCCTCTCTAAGCAACAGTTGTTCTGTTTAGCACCACTGCTAATTTTCTACCTCATGCCATTAAAACTTCATAAAATGCAATAATGGAGCCCCAAATGAAAATGTTCTTGTGGCACTGGCCACTGGCCAGATATTTCACAATTTCATCTTTCCTGGTGGGGTTTCCCCTTCTCCATTGACTTTTTGTTGCTTTTGCTGCTTCTTCTGGATGTATGTCATTGTTTTTTTTATCTTGCTCTGCATGATTATGCCCTGTGGTATCTGTGCTCTTGTAAACCTCCTTGTGCTCACCCCGCTTTATGAGTGCATGCTCTTTTATTGTTGATTCCTCGTCTTGTTTGACTGAGACGATTTGCTTCTTCTCAATCATAAGTCACTGCTTCATCTTCATTAAACTATTATCTTTGATGGTTTTCTTCACCATATTAGTTACACTTTCTTAAATCTTTTTCAGTTATATGCTTGCAGATCGCCCTGCACAGTTCTGTATATGAAACCACTGTCACACGTATTATAAGCATTCATTATGATGGTCATTGAAATAAGCGCATGTGTGGGTAGATTCATGAAAGAGAAATATGAATGGTAATTATTTTTGTTCATCTTCTGCATATCTTACCTTCATGAATATACTGTACTGTACTGTTAGTGATTTGTTTAAAATTATTTTGAAAAAAAAAATTAGAAATTAGAATTAACGTTATGGCTCTGATTCATGATAATAGAAACAATGGCAATATTTTCGACCTTGCTTTTTATTAAATAGAAATAAAGACGTTGCTTTTACATTTTCAGATTCAACCTTCATTACACATGTGGGCAAATTGAAATTATTGTCCTAGTGCTATTAGCAATTTGCAACTAAGTACACTAATCATTTATTTGACTAAATCTCAGGCCACTAGATCTTTTTAGCATACCATTTTTTAAAGGTAATCTATAAATATATTCTACCTGCCATGTCAATATCCAGGATCACAGGATTTTCTTGAAGCAGCAGACATCTATAATCCTACGTGTTTTTTTTCTTCAAATAAATTAGTTCTGTAGTACAGGTAGTCCTCGTTATCCATCATTGCACTTTACAATGAATGGCATATCCAACGCTTTACAATGCAACCGTAAGGGCCGTTTTTCGACGCCAGTATGCGTTATATAACGCTCCCTGCCACTGATTAACATGGGACTCACTTTACAACGGTTTCACTATCCAACGCTACTGTACTTCCAGAACGGATTCCGGTGGATAACCGAGGACCACCTGTATTTGATAATACTGACTACATTTTTTTTCAACTCCTAATACAATTTTTAATTATTTAAAAAAAAAATGTATTGATCATCCTTTGGTTGCTATAGCAATCATTTAGAAAGTAACACCCACTTCCTCTCTTGACACAGGCTCTCACACACACCTTTTTGAGCTCTGCCCTTTGGCAATAAAGTATCACAGACAGATAAGTTGCAGTTTTTCAGGCTGAAAGCTGTAACAATAATATAGTAATAAAATGTTACATTGCAGCTGCAGCATTTCACAGACTGCAGCACAGCGTCAGAATGTGGCCATTTCGAAAGCCCCACACATATTGGCTGATCGAACACAGGAGATCTGATCGATTGGCAGCTTAGGTCATTTTTTCTCATTAAAGCTACTCACATATGCATACAGTAAATAGAATTGATGCAGGGGGTCTCCGGAGCTGAACCCCATTCATTTCAGCTCTTGGACCCCATTCCCGAGATATTTACCTCTGTATGTGGTTACAGTATCTGCTCCTGCTGAGCTAGCTGTGATTCACATAATGGTGACTTTCAATGTTCCATGTCACGTGGGCCAAACCATAATATTATCCAATGCAGGCTTCCTATTGGCCTGAACGGGACATTTAAAATGAAGGAAGATACAGGCACCCCATATGGAGGTAAGTATCTCTAGAAGCAGGGGTCCCCAGAGCTAAAATGAATAGGGTTCAGCTCAGGGTTCCCACTGCTTACAATTCTATTTAAAATAAATGCATAGCTTGGACTGTTGCTTTCAAATTCAACAAATCTTTCCATTAAACTCACACTGACAGCTCTCACACAAGCAAGTCTTCCCCCCATGTGCCATGCCATGTTCACACAATTATTTATTTCCTCTACCCCTGCTGTTGCCTTTTTCATTATTTCTCCCCCCCCCCCCCCTTTTTTTTTTGCTTTGGCCTTTTCTAATTTCCTATTTTGTGATTATTTCTACTGGCAACCTTGATTCTGTCCTGTCACCCTCCGTGCTCATTAAAATGCTATAGTATTGCCTGGGGATTCTTGTTCTTACAGAAAACATACTTGTTCCTACAGTTTTGAAAACTCCCTGACATACTATAATAAACCTTGAATTCTGCTGTTCGTGCAAAAAGAAAAAAGAAAATCAACACATATAATACAAATGGGAGTCATTTCAAACAGTAGTTGGCATGTTGTTGAACAAACTAAAAATGCTACAGGTTGTAGATTCATGTGAAAATAAAATTGGTGAATTATAAGTAAAAAAGACGACGATTAATAAAAAAAAAAGTCTTGAAATGTGGGGTTTGTACTCACTTGCATTAAAGGCACATATTACAACAAGAGTGTATATGCCATCCCAAATATTTCATAAGTCACATATAATAATAATAATAATAATAATAATAATAACAACAATAATAATAATAATAATAATAATAATTTCTGCAGCTACATTGTGGTGCGAAAAAAACAAGCCTTTTCCGCCTTTGTGGTACAAATATGTCAGTTTAAAACATGCTTAAAAGGTATGAAATATGTACAGATGTAGCAGGTGTTATTACCCCTGTTAACGCAGAATAACACAAGAAATATCAGGGTAAATATTGCACGCATAAAGGATATAACGCACACTACCATTGTTTTCAATGGCGCATTGCATCGGATTAACTGGAATATGAACATCTGCTACATCGGTATATTATATGTATAATTTAGGGGGCTCAAAAGCCCAAAATCCATAATATTGTATATTTTATAGTACCTACTAGAAATATGATTTCAGATATACAATAGAACTCAAAGAAGCCCCAATACAAATCCAATATGCCAAATTATTTTGTTGATTTATATTTTTTCTTGTAATAGGTAAGGAATGGCTAGTTGTGCGGGTTCTAAATACTGTATAAACTCTGTGAACTTAGTTCATTCAGAAGTTTGAGTCAAACTTTGAAACAAATTTTTGAATCGGAGCAAAATAAGAACCAAACGTGGAGAAAGGTTCATCAGATGACAATTTTTTTTTTTTTTTTTTTTTATTTAAATTTCACATTTATGTGAATACTTTGAGAGTGCATCTTTTCCTTTTAACCTTCTGTTTGTGCAGTCACAAGATGGAACATCAACAGTTGGCATTCATTGTATGCGCAAATATGTACGTACTGGCCATTTTTGTAGAGAAGTAAGTAGAGATTTGCTTATGTGTTCAAATGAGGTTCTGCAAAATCCTGTCACATTTCTCATTTTAGCAAAAGAGAACTATACTCAACATTTTAACAGCTTTGTCAAATTTGTCCAGTTTTGACAGCATTTCACAAAGATGGCAAAATATAAGGAGTCATGTGACCTGCAAATTGACTTTGAATGTTTGGCAATTGTTATTTTTGCCAACATTTAAATTTTGAAACAACAAAGAAGAGGACACATTTTGCCTAGTTTGTTAGCTTTTGAGAAACTTTGCACATTTCTAAATGTAATAATTACCTGACCTAGATTTAATCAACAAAGCAACCAAATCCCTCAAATCTATCAATGCCAAATATGTTTAGATTTAGAGGCAGCCTTTGCCATTAAAACCATGACAGCCGCCTGTTACCAAATGAACTACTGTATTTTATTTTTTCCTATGCCCCTATTCTCTGCTTTATTCATCTTGCACAAAATCTAGTAATTGAATGTATGTTACTTTTGAACTTTCTATATCTGTGTGTTCTGTATCTTTCTATATAGCACGGTTTAGCTTTTCTAAGTCACCAAAAATGTAAGTATGTTTGTATGCATGTTTTTATTTATAGCGCACCTACAATGTACTGTATGCAGAGCTTTACAACATAGACACTACAATACAGTGAAATATAATACACCATGCACATAAAAGCACATGGTAGGAAAGGGATTCCCTGCCCTGTAGAGCTTACAATCTAAGTGTATACAATGTATTCTTTATTCAGAATGACGCCTATTTTATCTGATGAAAAAATACGAGATTATGGCATGTTAAACAAATGTCTTGTAATCTCACTTTCTTCCCCTATCACCAAATACTTATCATTAATTGTTTTATGCAATGGGCTGAATGAGTCTGTATCTGTATTTTAACAATTTATGGAAAGTCTGCCTCATATAACGGTCATTGATCTCGTCTTTACTATGTGTCCTTTATACCAAGTTTAACAAACACAAATAATTGATTTTGTTGGTTTAAGCCCTGGGGTCAGGTTTTTTCATATTGAGTAAGTTTCCATAGATACATAATGAAATAGGGATCTGTGCAGTAAATCCGAAGCAGCAATTAACCTTATCCCCCCTTAGAATGTAACCTTGATATTGCAATGGGCTATGGGAGGCCAGCTCTAAATCTGTGTTCTAAACCTGACCTCTGTCATAACTCCAGCCCCCAGGACCGCAACTCCACCTCCCACATACTAACCATCCAATCATGTAATAAGCCTGCCCAACCACATCACAACCCCACCCTTTCTCTGCACAACCCCATCCTTGTGTCATAACCCCACCCCCAGAAAACACTGGGTCCCCTGTTCTGGAGGTGAGACGGGGTCTCGCACAAATCGCATACAAGTGGGAGGTCCCATCTCCATGTGAGACACAGAAGGGAGGGAATCATGACAGCTCTGCATAACACCACGTAGTAAATATGGGCTATAATGCAAACCGGCTTCCTAAAACAAATGTAATTATACGTACAGTAAAACAAACATATGTTTTGGTTTCTTCCCAAATTATAAAAGCCTTAATTTTCAGTGCAGGCTCATGTTAGTCGTGTTTAATTTACCCCTAGCCTATCCTATCATAGTCAGAGGGCTAATAAGCTGAAAAGAAAGCAGAGGGGCACGCAGTTTTACTTGTACACACATGCTTAATGACATAATATACAATGCAAAGGCCTTTCATTTTTCGGTTTACCATGTTTATTAATAACATTTTAAAACGGATTACAAAATAATTGCAGGATAGAGGTCTGCATTTGTAGAAAATCCCAATTTAACATTGGGCATTGGTCTTAATAGGGAATGCGCCTTTAAATACTTGTTTCCCAAATAATTTTTAAGGAAAATGACAAAATCATTTTAAAGTATTGTATAATTGTAGATATTAAAAGTGGTGTAACTTGCTTGGGATGGAATTTAGTTACTTGTTATCTTGTAGAATGTGAAACTATAATATATTCGAGATATGTATCTGGAGGCTAATTTATTTTATTTTTAGGACTGGAATACAGTAATAATTATGCAGTGTACACTGAACATTTCATTGCAGCTCTGATTCGGCTTCTCTTTTCTCCCAGCAACAACTTATTTGTTAATTTCTGTGACAAATGCAGTTTATATCATTAAATAAACTGGAAATGATTCAATAGCATATTGTTATATATGTAGCCCCGTTTCAGTCCGGAACACAGGAAACTACCAATACTGTTCTTATACCTGTTGGATCCAGGAGCCTGAGCCTCTGCCACGGGGAGCCTGGGGTATATACTTACTCTGGTGCAGCGCCTCCACCTGTGAGGGATCCCAGCAGAGCGGAAGCAGCCCCTCACAGGACACAATAATAAACACCCACACAGTATAAAATAACGAAACCTTTACTGTGTTAGCGATTGGTAAATGTCAAAGGATGACTCTCCCTTATGGATAAGATATATGTGCACAACTACCACACGCCTCGCAGGGCTTACTTCCCCGAAATGCTACCCACCACCGTGTCTAGAATACTGTGTACCTCACACAGAGTCCACAATATGTTAAGTCCCTTGGCCACTAGTCTCACAGTGTCCCCAACGAACCCACCCTTATAGGCGTGATCATTGCCGGGGTATATACCGGTATGTTGGTGCACTTGTTGACTTTTACCTGCAGGGCACAGCAGCACCCGGTCTGATGAGACTTCACAACGGATCCGCCGATCCGTTCTCCTACACCGACGTCGTCAGGGTGATCCCATCCAGGTAATGTCTCTGTAGTCTCTTGGATGAGGCCTGATCCCAGACCTCTCTTCAGTGATTTCAGCGTCTGCTGTGTCACTAACTATATCTAGATACTACAGGGATCTGTTCCCTATCCTAGGGCCTGACCCTGTAGCAGCCACAATCTAGATTTGACTCTGGGCATATCTTTGGCCTATCTTGGGCCTAGGGGGTATTTGCTGGCCTAGTGCAGAGGCTTACTTGCCCTCTGCATGGACCCTCTGTCCCCTACCTCTGCCTGTCACGCTCTGCCTCTCTGCTATCTGTGACTCACTTCCTTATCCTGCCTGCAGCACTTCCCCAGCTTCTATTGGCTCCCTGGCATCAGGTGGGACAGTTCTAAAGCTCATGGGACTTGTAGTCTCTTCCAAGAGCCTTCCCTGATTGGCTAGTGTTTGCACGCTTTCCACTGCGCATGCGCAACATAGGAATGGCCACCGCCGCTCCACTGCGCATGCGCAAGCTTTCACAAGATGGTGGCGCCCTCCACAACCACCGGAGCCCCCGGCGACGTGATCGCCATCCCTGCACACACCAGCCTCCCACCGCACGCTTCCTGCCACGGAGCTCCTGCAACACGTGTCAGCGCACCCGCACACCCCCGGAAACCGGCTGCATCTCTCTTAACCACGCGGAGGTAACACAGCAAGGGGGCACACCTCAGAGGGGGAACCTGGCTACATATATGTCATTTAAGATAAAAGTATTGATTTGTAAGCTATTCCAAGGTTAATCTGATAAAGTGAACTCTATCAGATTTCTGCTTTATAAGGGATTGGATTGCTGTGACCTTTTTGAAGGTCTTTTTTTCTCTCCAAAATAACTTTATTTGGGTATTGCAAAGAAAAAGAAGTGCATAGTACAGAAAGGAATAGTTGTTATTACATCTATATAATACATCTTTTTTATTAGCGCAATTTTTAAACAAATATATGAAACATTCAACTTTTTTTTTGTACATTATCTTATCCTTTTATTACTTGCGCCGGTCCTGTAGTTAACAGCCCAATATAATTTTTATTTGAAGATCATTTAAGATCACATATTAGGTATAACATGGATTCTACTATTTTTCTAATTGTAATGTTCTTGCCAGTTAAAATGGGCCGGGGACCTCAGGTTGTCCCGGGCACCTGTAAGGTTCTTAAACTCAATAAGGGCCGGGGACCTCAGGTCAGCCGGCCATGACTGGAAACAGTGTTGCTCTGCCCGGGGAGACTTAACCAAAACCTGGGCTGTCGGATCTTGATCTGATAACGTACGAGTGCTCAGGAAATGAAGAAAGAGACACAGTGATTCTGATTCTTCATCTCAATTTTATTACAGAAAAGCAATGCTATTTATACAGGAAAATAAAGTGTTAATTAGAGGCGTAACAATATTAGCATATTACTAAAATGACAGCCTAGCTGGGAATTTTCCACTAATACACATTACTGTATCTATAGCCTTGGTTTCTGTAAGCAAAACTTGCGGACAAGCCGATTCAAAGAAAACACAGTGCTGTTTTTCTGACAATAACTAGCGAAAGCTGATAAAACAACCTGCATGTTTGGAGGTTGTTTCTTGCGTACATATATCACTTAGTTCAGGGAAAAGTTCAGGCAGAAATGGTTAAGACACAAGGGGGGTCTGGCTTTTACTTTTAACCCTTTCACTAATGTTAGTCAAAAATAGCTCATAGACATGTAAAATAACCAACAAAATGTCCCTAAAGTGGCTACAAAACAAATTAGAATTGTGTATGATGCTTGAGGCTTGGATCTATATGATGACAGTATATCTTAATTTGGATCTAATGTATGTCTTCCTGAGTCTTCGCACTATTGTGCCAGCTTTTGAACAGCTTTACTTAGTTTAGAATTAGTTTAGAGTGATCAGTGTGTGCTTCACTTGTTGAACTCATTTCTACTAATATGAATAATAATAACAAGAGGCTGGCAACAAGTTTCTCTTTAATGTCCATGTGGGCTTCTTGCTTAGGCCCACAATCACTAAATTCATTAATTTAAATGGGAGTTAAGGTGTGTTTAAGATGGAGTGACTCTGAAGAAGTTAATCCCTGCCTAATTCTGCCTACAGGCAGATTCCAGAAGGATTGGAAGTAGTGGGATCTCACTGTGAATAGTGGATACAAATTCATATGAGAGCATAGGGTAGGGATCCCTTTTATTGCTTTATAGAGTGTGATGGTGCCCTGATTAGATGGTGTCTCACATAGGTGGCTCCCTTTGCCCTTGAGGGTTCATGGAGAGGCAGCCTATGCCCAGAAGGGACTCAACAGGCCAAAGTCCTGCGGCATAGGCAGACCAGCTCCATCGGCGGGTCTATAGCTGCGTTGCCCCAGACTAACACAAGGTGGCAAGCAGTACCCAGACAGGAACAGTTATCACCAGCAGAGGGAGCTTAGCACGAGGCCTGGAAGGGGCCCATTTGACATGGAGTTCTACCAATATCACCCGGAAGAGGGCTTCTCTAGATAACAAAAAGGGATAAAGCCTCAGCACCTCCATAGCGGACCGATATAGGGGGAGCTAGGGAAGAAAGGTGCAGACAGTATCAGTAAGACTGTAGTTGTACTTATACCATGTTGATTGTGCATAAGGATGTCTAAATAAAACTGCTGTTGAATGAATAAAGTTCCTGGCACCCATTATTGCTATATCAACGCCCAACCACACAAATCCAGCACCCTGACCAGGCAATCACATCTGAAAAACCCAAGATAAGAGACATTGATGTAAACTCCCTCTGAGTCAGGCAGGGAGGGTGACAACAATCAGGATCAATTGTCCATGTATTCTTTAAATGCATGAGACGTACAGTATATGTTTCGCACAGTTTTTGATACAGCTAAAAGGTAGTTAATGCACAAGAAAAAAAGAGGTTTCCGGGTGCTCCAGAGTAGGCAAGCAGCCTCCTGTCTGCATTTCAAAGGTTAATGGTATAATCTCCAGGCATTACAAAACTTATAGTAGCAATATCTTAGCGTTTATTAATTACATATTTGAAGAGACCAGTCTGTTCAAGTATGTAATTAATACACGCTAGGATTTTGCAGTACCAATGTTCTAGTGTCTGATGAAAGATCCTTCCATTTATCTTGTTTCTTTCAGTTCATCGTTTATCTTGTTCACTATGAATAGGAGTGTTCACCACACATATTTGTGTGTTTTTAAGAAGGCAAAAAAAGTGCTTTTTTATCCATATGCTGCTTATTTCCTATTGTCATTATTTGAACTGTGGGTAGATGGACACATAAAACATTAGGTTTTATTATTACTACTTGCACTGAGGCTGCTATTTCAGTGCTTACTGTGTCTCTCTGTGTATAAGCCACTTCCCAGTATTCTACTGTGAGTGCCTCTGGCAACTAGCTGGTTTAGCTAGACACAAACAAAGGAATATCATGTTGGCGTTGCTAATTTTACTTCATTGTTCAACCAGGATGGTTACAGCTTACTATATATATATCTGCCACTGCCCTCTTTTATTCAGAGTTTCCCAACAGATATACTGTACACTACTTTGATTAATAATTCAGAGTAAAATAAACCCAGAGTTTATTATAAACCTTTTCCCCCCAAGACCTGAAAAGTATAGAGGTTCATTATCATGATACAAAAAGACGTGGCATTGACATTAACACAGGGTCATGTACCTGTATATCAGGCACACATTAAAGCAGCAGTCCAAGCTGCGTTTTTTTAAATTTAATTTTGTTTCCTTTTAATGTGCATCAATACAATCCACAAAATGATATGAATTTAGCTAAGTTGTCGATCGATCGGCGAAGATTCTGCTTGGGGGTTCACTAAGATACCTTATAGCGCGTTGACTTGATTGAGTTGTATGGTGCCCTGTGGCATTAGACTAATTAGTGAATAAGGCTCTAAATCCGAAACAAAGCAGCACGTTGTGTGAACATCAGGTCTCACAGCCCCGTGCAAAAATAAGATATTGATAATTAGGCAGCATTTACTAATGGCATTTGCTCACACCTCTCCAAAATTCTTCCAAATACACTAACGTCATAGATTAGTGCTGTGATTCTGATCTTGAGTATGTGCTTTTTGTTCTACATTCTTTCACCTGTTGTCATTTAACTAATGTAACCTTGTGTGATCATCATTTTTCTTTCCCTTAAGAGTATTAATTAGTGATCTCTCGCAGGCATTTCAGTCCTTCCCTGTGACCATGATTTACAGGGATTGGGGTATAAGGAATGGAAAAATTGGCATGAAGATACATAAAAGTGAGCTAATAAACAGGGCACAGAGACCAACAATTTGAAAATATATCGAAATGCTGAGTTACATCATTTAAAATCAAATATTATATTCACCCGACAACTTGGCATGAAGGGAATTAAGTGCTAAATCAAAAGTTCCCATATACACAGAAATGTATACATGTCTCTAGCTAGGGATCTCTTTGCTAAGTTCTCATTTCATGTGAAACCCTTAGTGTGCCAGGAATCTCCTCCTGCACTTCCGGGTCATGTGATTGCTGCAGGAAAAATTACATGATGCATAGTCCCCCCTAATCCCTGAAGTAGAAGGGGCTCCACTTACATTTTGATACGGCTGGCCACTCCGTTGGAGCAGTTAGCCCAATCACCCCCTAGAAAATGAGACATTGCCTATGATGTAACTGGTATATCATAAGGGCTTATGGCATGCAAGGGTCCATACTGTACCATGTAGTGTCTGGTTCTGGTACAGTATGTCACTAAGGTACTGCATTGACAAACTTTTGGCTGTCATCCCTAATTACTGTATATGTGTTATATAACTATTGGCATGAATTAATATATACCGTAGGTAAAGAATAGAATAATGTTGTGTGAGCAGGTATGTTTATTAATCACCAAGCAATGTCACAGTAGAAACAATATTTGACTACATTATTAATAGGGCATTGACAGAAACCGCTGTGACTGACAATCACTTGCAGATTATAAGCAGAAATATGTCAGTCGTTCAAGGAAGGGGAAACCCAGAAGCAGCCAGTTCACAGTCAGACATCCTAAGCACTAAAACACCTTCCCATGCTTCTAGATTCTAAAGTCAGCCAAATGCTTTAAGCAAAAATGTTATTACGGTTTCCATTTAGTCATTTATATCCATAGACTTGCATTGTGCAACAAAAAGTACAGGCATACCCCGCATTAACGTACGCAATGGGACCGGAGCATGTATGTAAAGCGAAAATGTACTTAAAGTGAAGCACTACCTTTTCCCACTTATCGATGCATGTACTGTACTGCAATCGCCATATACGTGCATAACTGATGTAAATAACGCATGTGTAACAGGCTCTATAGTCTCCCCGCTTGCGCACAGCTTCGGTACAGGTAGGGAGCCGGTATTGCTGTTCAGAACGTGATGACAGGCGCATGCGTGAGCTGCCGTTTGCCTATTGGGCGATATGTACTTACTCGCGAGTGTACTTAAAGTGAGTGTACTTAAAGCGGGGTATGCCTGTATAATATACTGGCACAGTAAAGCATACTGTATGTGAAACAAAAATAAATAAGCATTAAAGGATTAGAGAAGGGGTGGCCAAATCCAGTCCTCAAGGGCCACAACAGGTCAGGTTTTAATGATATCCCTGCTTCAGCACAGGAGGCTCAATCAGTGGCTCAGTCTTCAGTCATCCGTGCTGAAGCAGGGATATGCCTAATACTTGGCCTGTTGGTGGCCCTTGAGGACTGAAGTTGGCCAGCCCTGGATTAGAGGAAAGTAATTTGCTGTGCTTTAGGAAGCTCCCATTGCTTGATGGAAATAATATATGTAAAAACAAAATAGCTTTATCACAGATGAAGGGGGAAAAGCAAGTAGGACATACTGCACAGCTTTCTCAGCCCACCGTAAAACCATTAAAGTAATGGCATGCTGTGCTACAGGTAGCTGCCCTCTTGTTCCCTGCCAGGTTTGCTTTTGCTGCTTATGATTAGGCTGCAGAAGCAAATTATGCTTCATGGATCTTCAAAGAAAACAGCTTTTACATAACAGAGAGATCACTGTGAACATTGGACATTACACTGGCTGTTTTGAGATATCCAATTTCAGTTTACAAATGGTAATTTAGTTGTAAGTATTGTGTCATTTTAACTTGTGTCTTCTCAAAGCAGATAGATAAAGTTCAACAGGATATTATTTGTGTATGTTCTGTGAACAGTAAAGCTCAGTTGCTTTATTGAACCTTTAGTTTATGGTTGGACACTGGAAAAATATGCAAAATATAAGCTACTAGCTTATATACCCGGCGTTGCCCGGGATTTCATGTCCACGTGTACTGACCCAGTCGTGACGCAGGATGGAGCTGCCAGGACTTCAAACCTGCACGGGTAAGTAATAGGTGTGTGTGTGTGTGTTGCTGCTCCTCTTGCTCACGCGGTATCCCACCCTCCTGCCCCGGTCCCCATGGCTGGCTGCCCGCGCGGGGCGGGAGGTGGTAGCAGGGGGTGTTCCTTCCCCCCCGGTCCCCGTGGCTGGCTGCCGTGTTCCTTACCTACCCCCCCCCCCGGTCCCTGATGCTCCCGTGGGGCGGGAGGTGGTAGCGGGGGGTATTCCTTCCCACCCCCGGTCCCCGTGGCAGGCTGCCGTGTACCTTCCCACCCCCCTGTCCCCGGCACTCCCGCTGCCCGCAGGAGGTGGTAGCGGGGGTGTTCCTTCCCACCCCCCGGTCCCTGTGGCTGGCTGCCGTGTTCTCCCCCCCCCCCCCAGTCCCCAGCACTCCCGTTTCACCTGATGCCGACTGTGGGGGGAAAGTACCTTCACCAATTTGAAGAAGCTTGTTTTCAATTTGCATTGTAGTCCTATTATTGAAATGTAATTGCTGAGGTTTCAATGGTTCATTTTAATTTAGAGTTGACTGGCTTCAAGGAGCAGGGTTTTATAACATTAGCCGGTGCACATTTGTCAAACAGTGGAAGATGATCTACAAATAAACATAATAAATTACAGCAAGACACAATCATGAGAATCTCGTTAAAATTAATTGTTGATCAGTATAGTCTATCGGTTCACTTTAGCATATAAACTTTATAAGATGCTACTAAGTTTGCGCAATACACCAACAGGATAGTAATATTGCAATAATAAAAGACAATACATCAATATGGACATTTTGTATTATTGTGGTATTGTTATCAGTCATACATACAGTAGGAGTCATTTATATTTTAAGGATAACAAATGACATAGTGTTTAAGATGCCACAGTATCAAAGAAGGCAGAGCTTCCAGTGAACAATAAATGTGAGTGCAGCACCCTACTTTCCCCAGAGGGTCCCCTTGCCCTGTGTTTACCTCTTTCTTCTTAATCCCTTTCCCTGGAAACCTACTAAATACCATGCAAATAATGTATTTGTAACATTTATTATGATGCTTTTTTTCTTTTCTTCCTTTGAAGGGTACGAGTAGCTGTAATATTGCCAGAAAGAGTAGGATGCATACTGGTACCTTTTAACGGATCAAGATATGAATCGTACAAGGTTTTCTTTTGCATAGGCTTGTACAACTGATATGTTGGTCCATGAAAAAGTTATTGGAATGTAGCCATGATGTAAAATGGACTGCAGTTTTCTCTTCTGCTGGCAGTAAGGCCTGGTAAGTTATGGGAATGCCAGCAGTAATCATGGAGGTTTGCCCTTACACCCTGGTGAGGTGCCCTATGTGTGGATGAGAGTGGCTACATACTCTGAGTCCACCATTAGTGACATCAGAGATGTGCCCGCCTCCTGAGAGATATAAGGCACAGCACTGCTCAAAGTTAGTGTGTTGGAGTAAGGAGCAGGTCTGCGTTGAGACCTGGGGATAGAGGGCGCTAGTGTTGTAACTAGTGGCCCTATACTGATAAATCAGCATCAAGTTGTTAACGCCATACTGTGTCCAGGGACCTGGCACAGGGGTGATCTACCTGAGGGGAGAGGGGATCCCACTCCATTGGGAGGATGTACCTTTGAAGGTATCACGTGCCAAGATGTGCGGCTGAGTCAATCACTGCGAGGGGCAGCTAGCCCATACCGCAACTACAATAAAGATGCTCTAGTTCAACAAATCCTTGCTGTGTGGGTGTGAAGTTCTTGCACAGGAGGAGGCACCACAGAGGAGTTCCTCATCAGTCACATCTTTCTGCGGACGCAGAGATCCTGATGAGGTGGAGGCGCTGCACTGGATATAGGTAGGACTCACGCACACTACCTCAGCTGCCTGTCTGGGTTGGCAATCCCCACACAACATCATGCGGGAGACTCAGGAGTCCTGTTGCCAACAGGTGCACCACCAGACACTACCATGTAATGGGGACTGGTTAGACCACAGGGGCCAATGTGAGATTGGGTGGGTCAGGCCAGGTCAGAAAATCCGTTACATTTGGAGGCGCTGCTGAGATACCTGTCAACAGGACAGGCTTTTGCTAGGCACACTAGGAAACAGGGAGAGTGTCTGCTGCCACTTTGTGCTGTGTTGGGACGGAGCCTAGGGGTAGTCAGGGGGCTGATGGAGTATAGTCAGCTCGCAGGGATGACCTAGGGGCCTGAAAGGAGTTGGAGGTTTGGAGCCGGGCTATAGCTGTCCTAGTCACCTTGAGGTAGTGCAAGTTGGTAGGATGCCTGGAAGGATAGCCTGTTAACGTGGTCAGGAATTCTGGAAAGGGTCTGCGCTAGGCTAGCCAACAGTAGGTAGACGCCCAAGTACTGCATGGAGGAGCCAGAGTACTCTAGTCCATTCCAGACCACTTACCGAAGGGAGCACAGACTGGGAGGAAGGAGATACAGCAGACACAGCAAGAGTGAGCCTAGCCTGAGGTAGTGCAAACACGAGCCCAGCCTAAATTAGGTACACAAGGTGGTGCATCAAGGCAATCTTTATTGTACCGGTGTGGTAGCTGCCCCGCAGAGAGGTGCTCCATGTACAATCACAGTAAATACAGCGACCAAATGGCGACCGCAAGAATGGAGGATCCGCGCGGTGCGGAAACTCCAAACTGGCGGACGGAGGCAGATGGAGGGAACGCATGTGGTATGCGTTCTGCTGAAGAGCAAGCTACGGATGTGACTTTGACAAGCCTGTTGTGGAGTGGCGCGAAAACTGTGGTCGTGCCGTTTTGGTCCTGCCTAGGACCTTAGGGGTGCTACCCCTGAGGACACTGAGGAGGACATTACCGTGATTTGTAGAGAACATTATGAGATTGAATGTCAGTCGGCATATAAACAGTTAAACGCTACCTCAACGCTCAAAGAGACTGACAGTGCAACCCAAAATGGCGGCTCCCGCTTCCCTGGGAGACCGCGTGAAGTAATTGCAGAAAACTCTGCAGATGCTGGACTTGCAGAGAGTTGGTCAGGAGTGGCGCCAACAGGAAAACCCCGCCTTGATGGGGGGTATGGCGCGAAAGCTGAAGCCGCACCCTCATGGACAATGACTAACTCAGCCCCAGTGCTGAGTCAACCGATCAACCTGTGGGACCTCCCCCTAATCTCAACCAGGGGAGTGGTTTCCAACTGTGCCCAGTGGGAATGGATCCTGCCGAGCGAGGAGCTGGTGAGCCGGCCGCACCCTTACAGAAAGTGGTTCCTGTAATCAGTGCTGCCTGCGAAAAGAGGACATGGATTTTGCAAATCAAAAGGTTGCAAGAAATTGGCCGGGACTGGTGCCAAAGGAAGAACCCCGCCCTGTCGGGGATAGTGGCGCGAAACCTGAAGCTGCGCCCCCCCGGACTGTGAAAAGTACAGCCCTAATTCCGGGACATCCTATAAAACTGTGGGACCCTCCCATAATCTCCACAAGTGGGGTGGTTTCCAGCTTTGTCAGATGAGGGTGGAGCTAGTCAAGGGAGTGGTTGGCAATCCAACCCCTGCTCGTCAGTCACGAGGAGCCAGTACGCTGAACAGACCGTTGCTGCGAGTACCTCCTATCGTGACTATGGCCTGTAAGCAGGAAGAAAATACCATGGTCTCCACCCAACCCTATTCGGCACCAGGAGGCTTCCTGGTGATTCGGGTGGCGGGCACCGAGACTGTGGCATGCCTCTGTTTACAGTGCTGACTACCCGGTGGCACCGTGGGCATGGCTGCACGCTGCCCGCACTGTGGCCTCCAGTACATGTGGCCCATGCCTACTTTCGTGCCCTACCAGGCCGTCGAAGCAGTGAGAGATGCGGCTATGCTATCAGCCGAGCTTCCCTGTGCGCTGTGGAGGGAAGGTGCGGATCCCGGAGAATGGGGACCGGGGCCGGTTACCAAAACCGAGCCCGAGGAGAAAGAAGCCAGCGGCCAGTGTACCGGCCGAGAGACTAAGCGACGGTCACCCCGACCGGTGACCTCAAGCAAGGTGGAAGTGGATTCCTCGGACGAGGAACCCATGGTGTCGTCCGGGGGGTTGATTCGGCAACTATCAACGTCCTGTGGCGGTAACGGGAGAAAAATGTCACTTACCGGAGCTGTCGGTGAACGGGTGTCACCAGTGCCGCGAAAGACCGAGAGACGGAGTCCTTCGATTCCAGGGACCGGCGGGTCCAGTGGTGAGGGTCGATCCACACCCACACCCCGGAGCGGTAAGAGCAGTCCCTGTTCTTACCTGACGCTGACGGCGACCTCGGTGGAGGAAAGGCGTTACCAGGCCCAGACGGGGTGGCAGAACCAAGCGGAACTTCCGGATGTCGTGGTGGAGGAAGAGGTCCCGCTTGGGGACCCATCCCAAGATGGCGGAGCTTCCAGCCTCGTAGATGACGTCACTTCCGGTGGGCGTGGCAGACCAACTGGAGAGACGACTAAACATCGTGGATCGGGCAGTGCTTCCCGATCGTCCGGTCCCAAGAAGAGTTGGCAGGCGGCGAGAAAGGAGAGCGGTGAGACCCGACCAGCGGAGAGCCCTTGCGGTAACTCTTGACAATGTAGTGGGAGTGAGCGGGTCGGAACACTGCAGATACCCACCGTCCGCCCTTATGCCCAACCCCACGCCTTAGTTAAAGCCCCAGTCCCGGTTACGTTTTCCTGGGGGTCCTCGTCAAGTTTGGGAATGTCCGGAGGGTCCCAGGGTACCTCCGAAGAACGGACTGGAGAGAGACTGGGGGGTTTCACATCAGACGACAGGTCGTTGGGTGGGGGTTATTCGCGGGAAGTGTCAATTTCTAGCGGGTGCCCTAGCGTGGTGAGTGTAATGCTAGAAAATAGGCCCAACCGAGTTGGGCGGCCTAATTCCCGATCTACCGGGACATCTGTGGTGTCCTCCTGGGGAGAACAAGAGGAAGGGGACTCCATAGAATCTGCCCCTGAAGAGTTTAGAGAGACACAGTGGTGGGCCCCCTTATTCGAGGGTTATGTGGGTTGGTTGGACCGTACTCGGTTCCTACTAGAGAGAGAGGATGTGGTCGACTACTGGTGGGCTCGTGGGGAGTTTACTGCAGAAGAGCGGAAAAGGGAAATGCAGGAGCAGTGGTACCAGATCCGCCACCATAACATCGAGCCCATGGGTTCCAGTAGATTAACAGATCCGGTAGAACCGGATGAGCCCCTATCGTGGGTGTTACCCAGAAAGGCAGGTTATGCCAAATTGACCCGTGTCAGTAGAGCGGAGAGGGCCATTATCACAAAGTATAAAAACTCTCATGGCCTGGAGTATCCGTATGTCCCTGAACCCCTCATGCAGGAAATTGAGGACAACTGGGATAGGTGGTTGCGCGAAACCATAGAGTTATATATGGTTAACAAGGGTGGCGCCATTACTGGGCACAAGGCTGAGGAGAGAATCGCACAGCTTATGCGGGTATGGAGCACAGGGCAGAACATTTACAAGCACAAGGTAGTATACAGACCAGAAAATGGGCTACCGCGTGAGTACTGCATCATGGTCCTGGATATGGGGGGACGGGAGGTTAAGAAGCCCGACCCACGTCACTATTACTAGGAGGTACAGGACAGATGTTGCGCGAGTTAGTGCCTGCTGGTAAGGGCGTGCTTGGTGCGATAATTTTTGCTGATAATGCAACTGTTAGAACAAATTATGTGTGTCATTTTACAGTGTTTCCCGAAGAAGGTATATAAATTTAGGTGCCAGACGGGATTTGGGATTCACCAGGGGGAGAATGTAGCCATGCTGTAAAATGGACTGCAGTTTCCTCTTCTGCTGGCAGTAAGGCCTGGTAAGTTATGGGAATGCCAGCAGTAATCATGGAGGTTTGCCCTCACACCCTGGTGAGGTGCCCTATGTGTGGATGGGAGTGGCTACATACTCTGAGTCCACATTAGTGACATCAGAGATGTGCCCGCCTCCTGAGAGATATAAGGCACAGCACTGCTCAAAGTTAGTGTGTTGGAGTAAGGAGCAGGTCTGCGTTGAGACCTGGGGATAGAGGGCGCTAGTGCTGTAACTAGTGGCCCTATACTGATAAATCAGCATCAAGTTGTTAACGCCATACTGTGTCCAGGGACCTGGCACAGGGGTGATCTCCCTGAGGGGAGAGGGGATCCCACTCCATTGGGAGGGTGTACCTTTGAAGGGATCACGTGCCAAGATGTGCGGCTGAGTCAATCACTGCGAGGGGCAGCTAGCCCATACCGCAACTACAATAAAGATGCTCAAGTTCAACAAATCCTTGCTGTGTGGGTGTGAAGTTCTTGCACAGGAGGAGGCACCACAGAGGAGTTCCTCATCAGTCACATCTTTCTGCGGACGCAGAGATCCTGATGAGGTGGAGGCGCTGCACTGGATATACGTAGGACTCACGCACACTACCTCAGCTGCCTGTCTGGTTTGGCAATCCCCACACAACATCATGCGGGAGACTCAGGAGTCCTGTTGCCAACAGGCGCACCACCAGACACTACCATGTAATGGGGACTGGTTAGACCACAGGGGCCAATGTGAGATTGGGTGGGTCAGGCCAGGCCAGAAAATCAGTTACAGGAGCAAACAGGAAAATGCTTTCAAATTAATTAAAACATCACCACCACCACCACCACCACCATCATCATCATTTATTTTTTAAGTAAAAACACGACTCCACTTAAGAGGGAATCGCAATACTATACAGTCAGTTTGAGAACAACTAAAATGAAATACAATTATTTTGTTACACAAGAGTGAGACAGGAAAAAACATTTAATGATCTCTTTTTTTCTATTGGACAGATATCTGTTGCTGTAAATATTATCATGATACGTTATATTTCTTAATATCTTTATCGTGAGATCTTTTTTTTATTGCCCAACCCTAGCTGATACCTGTCATCCCTTTTGTGTAATGTCACTGTATATGTGCTGATGAGGACGCGGCTTCCTGTTAGCACCAGATTGTTTCCCCTGGAGGGAGATTTAAACCTGGTAACATAACCGGTAAGGATCTTGGGAACCTTGGAGCTGTAAATAGCGCAGCTCAGCTCTGGGGACCACCCGGTGCCCATTGTGTAACAATAATGTGGGTCAAAACAAAAAAGACTAGGGGTTATTGTTGCTTTAATGTTGATATACAGCATTATAATGTTTTACAACATGCACAAGTCTAATTTTATACTGATCCAAATCGGTTTGTAGAACCTTGCACCATAAACTAAGGTAGAATATTCAGACTATGACCCAGATTCATCAAGCGCTAGTATGGGTTTGTGTGCCCAATCCAGCGTTGGCACCATTCCGGCGTTGGCGCTCATTGACTTCTCATTGACTTGAAAGTGAGTTAAAGCTGGATCCGTTGGGCTTGCCCGTTCCAGCACTTGATGTGTCTGGTCCGATGTATCTCAGAATATATGTATTTAAAATGTGTTAACAGGGCCAGGATCGGTATTTACACTAAATGTTCGTTAAAAATGCATATACAGTAACATGGGAATTAACTTGACAGTACCGTGTTGCCAATTACTGTACAATTTTAACAGGAGTTTTATGAGAAAATGAAACTGCCTCTGTTTTATTTGACAAAATGATCAGCTTTGTTGAATGTAAACTGATTTTTGGAAGCAAACCTTAGGTCATGAAAAGTACCTGTCATCTGTATTTGCATTTAATTCATTTTACAGTGTGTAAAGAAGTATTATCAGCATTAGCCAGCCAATTAACAGAGGCTGCATTACTAATTTTAAATATTGCTTCAGGTGAGGTTATTGAAGTCTCACATTTCTCGCACTTAGACTGACTACAATCAGCATTGTTCCTCAAATAATTATACTTGAGCTGAAAGCTATTTCAAAAATCCACTTTATAGCCTTTTTAACATTAGCATACTGAAATTGGAAAAGTCCTTTTCATGTGTAATACTTTGAAAAGTCATATTTTTAAAGCTGCCTTGGGGGCAATCCTTTTAGTGATTTTAGTGACTTTATTACAGCATTACTATGATATCATGTTTCAAGAATGAGCAAACTGACCAGGGGTGGAATTACTGTACCATTGGTGCATCCTCAATAACACGCTGCAAAGGATGAGGGAGCAGGATTTGTGAGGCTCAGCACTGTCCCGGGGGTATCAAAATACTCTTGCACTGTGACACCCCCTTACAATACTTCCCCCCCTTTGAAACTGTTAAAAAAAGAGAAGGCATCAAAATCAAAAGGTTTTTGTAACCGATTGGCATGTTTGCAGATTCAAAATCCGAACTTCTCAGACTTGGGAGTTTGATTCAGACTACGAGTTAGAAAGCTCAAAAATGTGGCGTTCAATTCGACTCCAAATTATACTTCAGAAATAATCTTTGAACCACAACAAAAAAAGAAATGCATCGGAGATCAGTAAAAAACAGGTATGTATTACAGGGGTGCGCAAACTTTTTACTGTGCGCTCCATGCCTGCTCTCTCCCACTGCTCGCGGCCCCCCCCCCCTTACCTTGTCACTGGCAGCGTGATGTCATGTGACCACCATGGCATCATTTGACACTGCATTGCCATGGCGACGCGTCACCTGAAGCCGCCGGAGATCAGGTAAGGGAGTTACAGAGGTCTTGCGCGATCCCCCGGCATTTCATTTAAATGCTTTGGGGAAGAGCGCGGGGCCTCTGTAAGCGCCGTGCCCCCCCAGAAAAGGGGTGGGCGCACCTCAGTTTGCACACACTGTATTAGGATATAATAAAAAGCATATGCACACTTACAATTTAGAGTGCATGAATGAATATATAAAAGATCACCAGAGGTAGAATACCTGAGAGTTAGTCGTTCGTGTCCTCCACAGTGCTCTGCGCGCTGGAGCTTTTCTGTGTACAATAGCTTTCCAGCACTTCCTGTCTGGTCTCTCGTAGCATGTGTATCCACCAAGTTCTACGTAACCGCAACCACAAGCACGAGCACGGTTTTCTTCCGTTTTGTTTGTGATATCCCAATAAAAGAAATTCATAAATTAATGTAATTAATTAAATGGTGGAACTTGCAAAGTTTTGCTAAAGGTTCAAAGTAAATAAGCAAACAGAAAAAAAACAATAAGCGAGTTTTAAAACCTAAAACCGGAAAGAAAAAAACCCTGATCGGCGACATTGGACAATATAGAATTTGTATGAATCATTTTGTTAACATAGAAACATAGAATTTGATGGCAGATAATAACCACTCGTCTCACCTAGTATGCCCATTTTGTACCTGCTGTTAACTTTAGACCCTGTTTGATCCTTGGGTTTCTCTGACAAAAACATCATACATATATAACACTTACATATTTTTTTTTGTTTCTCTACATTTGGCAAGCTGTAAGAATCAGATGACTGATATAAAAATATACAGTAGCGACATTGCTTATTGAAGCAAAAGCCGCCGGCTCCATGCGGCTGGGAAGCGGGTAGCCGCGGCGCGTGGCGGCGCACTGTGACGTCACAGTAACATGCGCGCCCGGCTTCCCCGTCTTCCCCGTCTTCCCCTGGCTTCCCCGACACCCCTGGAGATCAAATGAAGGTAAGCGGGGGTGCGGGGAAGCAGAGGGGCATAGCAGGAGCCTTGTACGGGGTCGGGAAGGGATTTAAATTGCGCGCGAAGTGGAGGGGGGGTGCGTGGGGGAAACGCGGCGGCGCGCGGTTGTTACTGGCGGCAGCTGGGGTAGATCTCGGTGTGCCGTCGTGATTTAGTGCAATAAACAATGTCGGTGCTGTAAGACAACATAAAGGCAGTGGTTTGTCTTTTGATACGTAGTTGCAGAATATAGTTTATACCATGTGATGAGAATATGAAAAAAATTAGGTTAAAGGGTTTGTTTTAATTTCTATCTGAAAGTATTGTCCCTTGGAATGGTACCACACTTGGGAACCCTGAACCCTCAGACAATACAAAACATGGCACCTTTAGCCTTGATTGAATTGATAAACTAAACTGTAAACTAATCTCTAGAGATGTGTGAATTTACCCCCACAAATGTATTTTTGAAATAAAGTTTATTAATTTGGAAAATATTTACTTTACATTTTTACCCAAAGAAGTTTGGGCGAAATTGTCAAAAATGTTCTAGCAGGATGATGAATTTCTCCAGAAACTCTATAATCAAACACCCAGACCCACCCTCTCTCTCTATTTTTTCTCGCTCTCAAGCAAAAGCCGCATTTTAGGTTCTGGAATTACTTGGCAAATTTACAGTTCGCAAATTTACATAAAGGGCCTCATGCAGAGAGCATCGTTATTTCAAAACTCGCCATTTTTTGTTCAATTTCCCTCAGAAAACGGCATAAAATGGCGAGTTGCGAAAAACGCGCCATTTTTTTATTTCTATGTTTAAAACTCGCCTCGCGGCTGGCGAGAACCTCAATCGCGCCATTTTTAAAACTCTCCGAATGCAGAGAGGTGCGAACGGCAAGTAGCGGCTGTTCGCGCCAAAAAAAGGCGCGATTCTCGCATTTTTGCCGCGCCACGAAAATATGGCAAGATGGCGCTCGCCGCCTATAGTAAAGGGGAAAAAAAAGGCGCGATTTTGTTTTTACATGTTTCTGAAGCGCGCATCTCGCCAATTTAAACTCGCCACACGCATCCATGTTAAACATAGCAGAATTCGCACTTTTCTGCATATGGAGAATAAAACTCTCCAAAAAAGCTACTTTTTATGAAATTCGCCATTTTTAAAATTCTATGCTCTCTGCATGAGGCCCAAAGTTCACACATTTCTACTAAACTTTGCTAGAAACTCTCCTTGTTATAATTTTTTTTTATTTCTTATGGAGAACCAAAATTGCACATTTGTAATATATTACATTTAGTAGTTCCAAAAGCAGCAATGCCCCCAGAAGCCTATGTGCGTTTATCTCCTATAAAGCGAGTATCTTGTCTCCAGAGTATTTCCTGCTTTTTTTTTTAATTTGAATTTTTTTGTGTGTTAATTGTTCTCTTAATTTCAAGCATTTGAGATAGCGATAGTAAACTCAGACTGCACAGGGCTCTAGGGAGACGCCCATTTTGACCTCCCTATTACAATGTGCAAAAATGTTGACCTTTTTTGCAATCCTTGCTAATTTTTTTCAAACTTCACAAAAAGTAACATTTTAAAATGCTCACTTAGTAAAAATCTCCAAAGCCTGTGCATATGCAAATTAGTTTCATTTCCAGGTATCTCAGGTTTTGTGATAGCTATCTCTGCACATAGTGTACTGTATATATAAGTGGGAACCGGAGACTTCATCTGTATAAATACATCACATTGTTGACAGGTAGGGGTAATGGCGGGCTTAACCTTTATCTACAGGCAGCCAAATATTCCTCTCCCGTCACACTCCTGTAGTCAAGTTTCTCTAGTAATTCAAAATACATACAGTAAAGTAGCCCAGGGGAGCGCAAACTTTTCCAGCTGCCCCCCTGTCTTCCCTGCCTCGGTGATGGCGCCCCCCCTCCCTACCTTAAAGCTGCGTCAAATGACACTCGGGGTCACGTGACGTCATGTCGTGACCCGCGGCGTCATTTGACGCGTGTGACGTCATGTCACATGGCCCCGTTGCGTTATTTGATGCCTTGTTGCCATGGCGACACGTCACAGAGCGCCTGAATCCCGGTAAGTATAGCGTTGCAGGTGCCTCACGCGATCACCCGCATTAAATTAAATGCCGTGGGGAAGTGCGCAGGACCCCTACAATGGCCCGCGCCCCCCCAGCAAAATCTCCCGCCCCCCATGGGGGTTTGCACACCGCTGGGTTAGCCAACTCCAAACCATTTAATACATGGTCAGTGGTATTTAGGCTTATATTTATTAAGCGGTGCTACGCCATAAGAGCCCTTCCGGTGCCATTGGACTCTTTACAATCCATTCAAGTGAATAGCTTGGAAGGTGTGTTCTGGTGCCAGATGGTGTTTTATTTAACACAATATGTTAATGTTTTACTCTACTCACTATACAGGAGTGCAACAGATCTTTGACCTCCAATGTCAATGTCAAAGCAAATGCAAAGAATGCACTACACACCTAGAACCAAAACTGAATGAGTAATAAGGGTTTATCTTGTCGTGGATTATTGTGACAACGTCTTATGATAGGTGTCCATGGGCACTCTCATTTTCCTGTCCCTGATATTTCTCTAATAGGTCTCAATAGAAAATTGATGACTGCTCACAACTCCTTTGATGTTGATTAGAATTGCTTTCCTGCTGGGCGAGGGGGGTGTACATGTATCTGTAATCCCCTTCTCAAGCTGACATTACAACTGTACATTTATTATGGGCGGGTCATATTCTGTCCTATTTTACATATTGTGAGTAGAGTACATCTGATAGCTACAGTATTCACACTGTGTTATTTTTTTTTAAAAAATGCAGTATCTGCAGGAAAAAAAGTCAGGTAGACAGAAAAAAACCTGTTTTCACTGAAGGAACTTAAAGGGGCAGTTCCATGTGCGTATCTCTTATTATATATTTTATTTTTGGTAATGGAAACATTACAGAGTTCCTTGTGCTTTTCAATGTGATGTTGTTTTCTTCTTTTCTTTTTATATTGTTGCAATCTTAAAATATCAACCTCCAAAATCATAGACTTTTGGCTGCAATTAAGATGCTACTATTTTCTCCATAGAAGTCAGTAGCATACAGCTGGAATGATAAATGCTTATCACTTCTGCACTTCTAGTAATTAAGATTGAAAGGAAAAAAGAACAGGACATTGTATATTTTTAAGAGTACTTCAATGCTATGTGCCGCTTCTTTTTGTTTATGCTACATGGGACTGACACTCTAAAGAGCTTCCCCATGTAGCATGGCCTGTCCAATACCCCTCTGTGGCCACAAGGACAGTAAGTCTTGCGGCCCTAAAGGATTAATGCTGCAGGGTTCCATGCTTTCGAAATGGACTCGCTTTTTAGATGAATTGCGTGGCCTTGTTCAGTCACTGCGTGCAGTCACCTCTGCCTGCCGTCTGGATCTGTGTCCCAGTTTAAGGTAAGCAGGGCTGTATTTCCCTCCCCAAGATGATGTAGATGCCCTTATATGGGACTTTACGTCTTGTGGGGGAGTTATATGGCCATATTTGGGCAGCTACATCAGGGGGCTGGACAGTGTCCCCCTGTCTTGTCCAGCCCTATTGATGATGTTGATTCCCAAATATGAGACATGCATCTAAAATACAGCTCAACCCCGTTATAACGCGATCCGTTACAACACGAATCTTCTTATAACGCGATGCAAGCGTGGTTCCTAACTTTTGTATTTATGAATACTTTACAACAGGGGGGCGCAAACTTTTTTCCCTGCGCCCCCCTGCCGGCTGTCCCCTCACTCCCGCGCCCCCCCCAACCCCAACTTACCCGCGCTCCGGCGTAATGACGTCACGTTGCCATAGCAACGTGACGTCACATGACCTCGCAGCGTCATTTTGACGCCGCGTTGCCATGGTGACGCAGGAGGAAGCCGCCGGAGCCACGGTAAGTTAGGTTTGCAGAGGCCCTGCAGCTCCCCCGGCACTTAATTTAAGTGCCTTCGGGAAGCGCGCGGGGCCTCTGTAAACCCCGCGCCCCCCGTCGGTAGTCTTGCGCCCCCCCTGGGGGTCGCGCCCCACAGTTTGCGCACCGCTGCTTTACAACACGATTATTGATATCTTAAATACTTTACTGTACAATGCATACAATTGTACATTATTTCTAACGCACTCCGCTTATAACACGATGTGATTCTTTGGACCCCAAGAACAGCGTTATAAGGGGGTTGAGCTGTAATTGTAAACAGCAAATTAAGTGTCATATAGATGCAGTCTTCAGACATACAACCCACATTTTTGTAAAATAAAATCGTAGTTAGTAAAAAGACCCCTTTGAGAACCTGATGTAACACTTTTCACCATAACCTTTTCAATGATTGTGAAGAAACAGCGATTGCTTAATTTTGCTTTCACATTTCTTCTCGATGAAATACAGTACGATGGGAGACATGTGTAGTACCAAGCCAAAGTTGGGGTTACATTGATGGAAAGAGAGACATACAGTACAGTATTTAACCTGCCATTCAAAGTTGAGTACTTTGCACCTATTATTTTGTTCTGTATGGGGCCACTGGAATTTCAAATAGGCGTAAGTAACAATTTAAGAGAGAGACACATTCAAATTTCACAAATGCTCATCATAAATTCATAAATGTAAACCACTCAATTACGCATGGGGGTTAAAATGTGCTTCAATCTTCACTTTTTTTCAGTTAGAGATTACAACTACAGCTGTGCAAATGTCTGTGACTTTTCCATACTTCTTTTTTTGTTGCAACATTTCACGTTGCTCAAAATTGCCATTTTTGCCAGGATTTCACAGAATGTCAACAAATAAAAATACCACATATGAGCACATTCCCATGTCTCAGTAAGGCTCACAAACCTGCCTACCTTCCTATGCCCTTTTTCAATACACAATACAATCTTCCCAGGACTGGAAAAGCGTTCAGCTCCATTTAAATGGATAAAGCCAACATCTTCACAATATGTCAAATATGGGTCCTATTTTAAGCTAGTGAAAATTCTGCCCTTCAATTGGATAGACTTCACTCAGCTGGTACATTTCTGATTCAACACCAAATCCAGTAGTGTGTGTCCAAAAATAGATGTACTGTATAAGATTTTATTTGTTACATTAAAAATTAAAATATATAGTTTGGGCATTAATATCAAACCCAAGACACCCAAAAATGTAGAAACGCGAAAATAAATGTATTTTTGATGAGAAAATGTACCAATATATACAGAGTGATATATAACATCATTTGAAGACTATTAGTCTGATGCATTAGACTCTAATATTTTTGGCTGAGTGCAATTGTGGGCAATCTTTTTGACCCTTCTTGGTTCACTCTGTATATATTTCTATCCCATTACCCCATGCACCCCATACTTTATAAATTCATTGGTTACTTGTTTATTAAGGTTGAGCGGCTAGAATCTTTTGTGTTGAGAAAATGTACCATCAATATTACAAGAATATGTTTCTGTTTCCGGTCCACACATTCATTTTTCTAAACATATTAGTTTGAAGGCTTTTGTTCAGTAATCCGTGTTTACGTGATGTCAATCTGTTTTTCTAATTGGCCAAACTGATTATCGTTTTTATTTTTCTGACTGCATTTGGCAGCTGCTGATAGCTAGATTAAGGCAAGGGTTCTCAACTTCAGTCCTCAGGACCCCCAACAGGTCAGGTTTTCAGGATATCCCTGCTTCAGCCCAGGTGAGCCACCTGTGCTGAAGCAGGGATATCCTTAAAACTTGACCTGTTGCGGGTCTTGAGGACTGAAGTTGAGAACCCCCGAATTAAGGGACAGGCACAGTTCAGCGAGTAACACATATACTTTCCCTTCCTGATAATGTGATACATTTTTGAGTCCGTCTTTAATTCGTGCTTTTGCTACTTGTATCAACACTTTTTTAATATTCTCATTTTCCACTTTGTAAGACATATCTGTCCAATTGAATGTACTGCTAGTAAGCTGCGCTCGACCTTCAGTTCACAAATTCAGATGTTGCCAAGATTTTCCGATATAGATGCCCAACATGAGAGTTACATTTAGGTCTTCCATTGCATTGTGTGATGCAGAGTGTGAACTAAAATTTGCAAACAGTTAAGTAATGGAAGCATTCCATTTCTTCTTGAACTTTGTTACAAGCAGGGATAGGCAATATTATTCAGTCACACTGTTCATGTAATGTGTCTTATGCAACTTTCAAATCAAATGCTGCTGGATTTTGTCTATAGAATTTCACAGATGTGAAATTACAGTATGACCCGTGGAACATACAATAGGACAGTGGTCTATAACACCGCACTGGAAAATAAGTTACTAGTATAAAAAAAAAGTTTAAGTCAAGCCTACTGTACCTACACAAAAACTATATTAATTATTTTAAAACAAATTGTAACATATCAATATAATTATCTTAATGCATAATTATTTTCCATCACCATACACTACAACACTACTTCTAAATATGCTTGTTCATATTTTAGAGGATTATTACAATCAATTATTGTTTCCAGAGAATAGTTTCAGGAAGGTATCTTATGTTTGGTTACGCTGCTTAAATTAGTAAATATACTGTTCTATAATCAAATGAATGATAGCAGGACTGGGAGTGCTCTTAACTTTGGATTTTGTGGATGGTAGTAGCCTTTGAGTAATTTCATTGTGATCATCACAATAGAATAGAATACAGTTTAACTTTCCTGTAAATCTGGACAGTTCTCTGTCTGAGGTTGAGTGGTGGACTCCCGTTTTATATATTTAATATTTTTTCACTTTCACATATTCACTTTTAATATTAATTTACGTGTATTCACTATCATCATATTAACGTATTCCTATTAGTGAGGAAATGTAATAGTAAGTTTGGATTGTAGTCCATCACTTATTTTCATTTATTCATTCTCATTGGTCTATTAGACTAAAAAATCTGAGCAGATTAATCTGAATCCGCCATTGGATACAATCCAGGTGGCTTTTTATGAATCCGCTCTCAGATTCCATATTTAATCTGAAATATACCACGGATTGTTAAAAATCTTCCCCCTCTCCTTCTCTCCCCCTCTCCCCCTCTCCCCCTCTCCCCCTCTCCCCCTCTCCCCCTCTCGCATTAAATCTGAGTGCGGATTTTTAAAAAGGTCACTGCGGATTATTAATTAACCATGTGGATTGTCGTTGATAGAAAAAAAAATCAGAAAAGGGCAGATTGGCCTTTTTGCGATTGATCTGCGGACCAAAGGAACCAGTCGATCAAAGGCGGATTCAAATATACAAAAATATTTTGCCTACAGTATCTCTACTTGTAACCCAGTAATGAAAATCTGTGGTAACTTTTGCATTTGTGTTTTTTTTTGCTAATATTTGTATCAATGGGCACCATTTTATTGAACTCAACTTTTCTGAACATTTTACTTTGTATTCACAGATCACAATGGGAGCAGTATTATTTTTATTGCATTCTATATTGTAGTTTTCTTAACCATTAGGGATATTGTGGTAGCAGTTATATAACAAGAGACTAAACATAATGCCACTTAAAAAGCTGCAGATGAGTGAAATTGGTTCTCTTGCAGCCCCGAGAAGCCATCTGTGCATGATATTGCCCAACCAGCAGTGAAAATATTGGGTTGAATGCATATAACAAGCATTGGAAGAACAAAGCATCTGTGTGCCAGACTGTTTTTTCAAATATTTAAATTAGCATTCTTATCAGGCAAATCCCATTGAGACAGTTTGTCCCATTTGCACGGAGCGCGTACGGTGAAATAATCTTCACCATTGCACAAGCACATTCTTATAATATTATATATCCTTCAATGTGCATGCACAGTATGTTACACAGTAATGCAACAAATATGCATTATCCTAAAAGAACGTAACACAGTTTTAAAATCATCCATTGTGACAATTACACTGTGCATCTTGCAGTCTGTGCTCCCAGAACCATTCAGTATTAATGACTTTTTAACAACTTTTTCATATTCACTGCATTGTAGCGTAGCCTGTAGCGCCTGTTGCCCATATTTACTGCGCAGTGCTATGTCACAGTGAGCAATATTTACTAAGCAGTCTTCAGCCATAAGATATCTTAGAGACCATTGAAGACTTGCCACCCCTTAGTAAATATGTCCCTACACCCAAAGCTGGCTGGAGATTTTGCAGGGCTCAATGCATGGGGCATTTGCGGGGCTTCTTACCTCGTCTGGCGCAGCATCTCATCTTTCAACGATGTGGAGTCATGTAATGTCAGGTGACATCACATTGTCATGGCAACGCGACACCATGTGATGTCACAGCGCCATAACAACGCGACGCCACAGGAGGAGATGCCGCCAAACCAGGTAAGAGGCACTTACAGAGGCCCTGTGCTCTCCCCTGCCAATCAATTTAATTGTTGTGGGGAAGATTTCGGGACCTCTGTAAGCACAGGGCTTGGTGCAGTGACACTGATGGAACCGCCATCAAGCCGGACCTACCTACACCTAAAGTAAGTATCCAACTCATAAAAAGTGAATCTTGAGGCTCGCTATAAAGCATATCAATGTAATGTTTGTATTCAAGGATAGTTTGCAAATCATTTATTTAACATTTTAGGCAGGTGTAACCCTCCTTGCCTGGCCATTTAGGGAGTTTACATAAATCTCTTTTATCTTGGTTTACTCAGATTACCTTGTCAGGGTGTTGGATTTGAGCAACTAGGCGGTGATATAGCAATGGTGGGTGTCAGGAACTTTATTCCTTCAACAGCAGCTTTATTGTTACATCCATATACACCTTAATCTTGTTATGGGTACAAGTGCATACTCCCTAATACTGTCTGAACCTTACTTCCCTAGCTGCCCCTATCACAACCTTCTAAGGATGTGCTCAGGCTTGTTTCTCTTGGTTACCTACGTAAGCCCTCTTCTGGGTGGCTTCGGTAGAACTCCATCTCATACGGGGCCCTGTTGGGCCTGGTGCTATTCTCCCTATGTCAGTAATAAGTGTCCCTCACTTGGACACTGCATACCACCTCGTGGCAGTCTGGAATGGGGCCAGTTATGGCCCCTCCGATGGGGCTGGTCCAACCACGCTTTGGAACTGCTATTCTGTTGAGTTCCCTCTAGGCATTGACTGCCTCTCCATGAACTTCTAAGGCTTTGTTATAGTACTTTAACATTTTCCAGCTTATTTTTTTATTTTTTATTTTTTTATTTCTAATTTGATAAAAATCCAAATCCAAACAAAATCGGCTTTTGGCAAATTCCAATCCACAACAATAATTATTATGGGGGACCACCGCCGTATTAGAGGTGTAATAATTTACAAAATGTTTTTACAGCAGCACCCCAAAATCGAATATATTTATTCAACACTGTTTTGAAGCATGTTGTCCTCTGAACCTGAACCTATTTTTAGCTCAAGAGATCTGCCCGGTTTCCAAGATACTTAGATCTAGATCTACATAAAAGGTGCTAAGGTTAAGCGCACCAACTCCTATTCATTTAAATGAGAGTAAAGGTATGCTAAAGCTTAGCAACCTTTTGCGGCTATTGGCCTAAGAGTTTAAGGTAGCAGTACACTTTCTGTTATTTTTTAAGAATGTACCTGATGTCATCTATTAGGACAGTGTTTTTTAAACTATTTTTGTTTAAGGAAACCTATAATTATATTTTGAAATGTTAAAATACCCCAACCCTCTACTAGCGTGTCTGAGATCAAATGCATTGTAAGGAACCTCAACCCTCTCTACTAGCGAGTCTGAGATCTGATGCAGTGTAAGGAACCCCAACCCTCTCTAATAGTGTGTTTGAGATCAGATGCATTGTAAGGAACCCCAACCCTCTCTAATAGCCCAACTGAGATCAGATACATTGTTAATTCTTCTGTATTTCGTACAATTTAGGGGATGCCCAGGGAACCAGGGGGTTCCTAGTAACCCCTGTTGAAAAACTGTTAGGAAGTAACAACTTCATCGGTTGTGCTTTCCTTTTGGCCTGGGGTTTGGAGGTTATTTTATTTTCCCTGATAGGAGAAGAACACTGGTAACTAAAACTGTAAGTATCTAGTGAACCGGGGAGTCCCCAATGCTGAAAATAGCACGGCTAAGCTCCAGCTCAAATCCTGTTAAAAAATCGATCTTCAAAAAAACAGCCTTCCTGCTGCTTCAATTTTTTTTCATGTTTTAAGCCACTGATACTGTATAAGCTGAAACTGATATCTTCCTAGTGCACTCAACACAAGGAACAGGGTTGCTAATATAAAAATAGAATCTCACAACACCTTATATGATGATAACCTAACTCCTTTATGGCATCATTTGGTACATTCCGATATGCACACTACCATAGCTCTGCTTATGTTCAAAGGCTTTATCCATAGTGAAAGCGAGCATGCGAGCACTACAGCGACACTTGTCTTGCACAGGCTTTCATCTCCAGCGATGTGTGGACTGTAGGTTTTTGGAGAGCGTGGGGGTGGGCGTGGTCATGATGTGGGGGGGGCGTGTCAAGGAAGTGTCATGCATGAGAATACGCCTTTAGCAAATAATAAAATGCATAATGCCATGCAATTTACAGAAGTATTCTGCAAACATATATATACACAATATGTCATGCATGAAAACATGCCTTGTTAAAAAATAATTTTATATGTGATGCATTGAAATGAGCATTGTACACGACAAAAATGTTTAAATAAATAAATGAACAATTATATACAAGTAATGGGCAATTCAGAAGAAATTTCTCTCTATAAATTATCATTGATATTTCTGTCATGGTATGAATTAAAGGTTCACGTTTGTAAACCTCAAATCAAATGTACAATGGTTGTTGTCCATATTATCACAGCAAGCACAACTCGACCGACAAATTTAAACAGTATCCAGGCAGAATAGCTTACTAAATGTCCATTGGCTGTTAGCCGCTCACATGACCAGGCTGTCTCGCTGCAATAGTAAACAAGTTTGTCTCCTCTGCTTTTGGTATCCTTGTATCTCACGTGCAAGCTCGCGCTTACCATGGCCATGCGCTTTGGAATACACACGTTTGTTTGAAGCGTGAACTATGTAGCTCACTCCGTATCTTGCACTATGGACGAGGCCAAAGGTACACTACGAACAACTTAATACAATTGTTTTTAATTAGAAAAAAAATCTTCTGTAATATAATTATCACCATCTTGCAGAAGTTTTGATAATTACTGCACGTTCATACATACAAAGTGTGATTATTTACTCGTAACCTTAATCCTATTACATTATCATGTGGAAATAAGTTATGATTACGTAACAAAATCTGTAGCCCTGTTATTTTGGCAAATATTTTGCTAAGCTATCATTTGTAACTCCTCCTGTGAGGTTTAATATTTCGAAGGTGTTATATTTCTGAGGCAAACCCAGCTAAATGAAAAACATAAATCTTATTTGATATGTTTCTGGAAAATTATGCATCTAATGTTTAAAAGTGCATTATTGCTATAAATACTATAATAGTCCAATTTAAATATAGTGATATCTACAGTCCATTCAAATCAGAGACAATTTCCAGCAAAAGCACACAAATATCAAGATTGAAAACTAGTTTTCAAAAAATCCTTTGCATAGGGCTAAAACATTTGTTCCTGTATTTGGACCAATTATAGCTTTTAAACTTGAAAAAGTATACTTTAATTCATTATGTGAAGCATTAATGGAGAAATCCATGGCATTTATTTTCTTCCTTTTTAATACAGGATTGAAGCGGGGGTCTCCGGAACGGAACCCATTCCTTTCAGCTCTGGCGACTCCCTGCTTCCAGAGATACTTACCTCTGAAGGGGGTGTCTGTATTTCTCTGCCGTTTTCTGCAGTTTAAAGCTCCCACGTCACATGGCCAAGAGGAAGCCGCACCGGGTGACATCATGGCCTCCTATTGGCCCGCAGGGCCCGGGAGCTTTGAAAATCGGCCATAATGTGAACCCTGGAGTGGCTACTAGCACCCATTACCGGAAGCAGGGGTTCACCAGAGCTACAATTAATGGGGTTGAGCTCCGAAGACCCCTGCTTCAATCCTGTACATAATGAACCAAATTAAAGCTGCAAGGATTGCCTCTTTAATCATTAATTGGAAGTTTATATTCTTACAGTAAAGTACATTTTGATTAAACTTGTCATAACTGTCTAACTGTCTCACAAAATCAACATACTGTACTGTAAAGGTTTCACCTTTAAGTGGGATAAATGTGACAGTGTGGACTGGCAATAATAACTACTCATGAGGCACGTGCATTTGGTTGGTTGGATTCCCAAGTTCACTGTCAATATCTAAGGCAGAGCTAAATTCTGCACTAAAGCACAATCCGTACTTTGATTTCACAGAGAAAGTAACTGTTTGCAGTTGTGTTAACTACAGTATCTTCCGCTTTCGGGAAGCAGTGTTAGAAGCCGAGTCAATTTTTTTACTAACTGACCTTTATTTGTCTGAGTAACTAGTGGGACTTTCATAAGCCTGAAATAATATAGATGGGTCTTATTGATGTGTCATACTGAGCATAACAATCCACAACGATTGCAAACAGTTTGTAGCCCAAAGTAAGGGGAAGAGCATGGATTTAATGAGAGAGGATGGTGTCAAGTCAGCAGAAAAAAGCTAGTATACTTTAATGTTTTGTACTTCTTACAGTATGTCTTGTTGGCAAATGAGATGTTTAGGTGGGGTGTTGATTGATGTTAACAAATACTGTAATATATACTCTGAATAAATATATATATTTTTTATCAAATTGATTTGAGTACTAGACTGAAAAGGACATTTGGGTTACAGGAAAGGCAGTGAATGATCAGTATAGGACATGTGGTTGTGACCGTTTTGCCGCGGCCAAATCTCCACTGGCTTCTCACCTTGCCTTCTCTGCCTTCCTTCTATGTTTCAAAAAGCGTTTAAGATCATACAGGGTGTGAGGGTGTGTGTATCTGCAGGGTGTGTGTATCTGCAGGGTGTGTGTATCTGCAGGGTGTGTGTACATGCTTGATAAATTGTCTCTAAATTGCAAATGATACTCACCACTATTATTGCTCTTTCTTCCCCTGTGGGGCAATACGAGAGTATTTCTAACCACCAACCCTGTGATATTGACTCCACCTAAGATCAGAGTAGGAGGATAATGGTGAAAACATACCTGAAATGCACTACTGGGTCTAACATTGTTTGTTAGCCCTTTGGGGCCATGTGAGTGGGAGATCCTAAGACTTATCCAAATTTCAACTTAACCATTTTCCCATTTTCGGTTTGCATATGTGCTGCTCACATTCCAAGAAAACAAATTTATATATGTTGTTTAATGGGATGTTAACTAACCATGTTATTTTCAGCTCTGGGGATCAACCAGTTTCTGAGATACTAGTCAACGTACCAGGTTTAAATCTCCATCCAAAGGAAACAAAATGACTGCCAAATTTCTGGCCAATAGGAATCCACAACATTATCAGCTGTGGCTTCCTACTGGACGGTCACTTAAATCCCCTTTAAAAACTGGAAAGTAATACCGGTAAGTTTACCAGTAAGTATCTCAGGAACTGGGTGGGAGGAGCTCATCTGCAGCTGAAAATAGTGCTGCTCAACTCTAAAGGACCCCTGGGTTCCAATTCCATTTAAAAAAGGTGGTAAGCTGGGAGGTTTTGCTGCTTTGTGTGGCCTTCCAATTCATCTGACACTGCTGACTTGCAGCTTCTTGTTGGCTCGCTAGACCTGTGAGATTTGCAAAGCCATTTTTACAGAGACACCGGTAACTTGACCAGTAAATATTTTGGGAACCGGGGTGTCCTTGGGGCTAAGAATAACCAAAAACCAAGCAGCCGAGATTTCTATTTTACAAGAGAGTTGGAAAAAGGTTTGTTTGCCTTTAGAATTATTTCTAATTATATATATATATATATATATATATATATATATATATATATATATATATATATATTTATATATATATAGTAGCTATGGTCATTTTTTGCAATTTAAATATGTTGCTTAATGAGGAGAAGTGACAAAGAACTGTATTTTGCAATATCGAAATGCTTTAAGTTACATTAATTCACATCCATTCTAATGTGTGGTTCAGTGTTTGTCGCACAAATTGGCTATTGTACCTCCATGAAAATGCAATGCAGGTATTTTAAATTAACTTAATTATTAGAATGAAAGTTGTGAAAAGTAACACTATTTGATCATCATTGCATTTTTAAATGTATATTATTGATTGTAAATACAGTATGTAAATACATGCCTGCCACTGTCCTTTTTATTTTATTGATTATTTAATACATTGAAGACCAGAGCAGGCACAGATTAATTAAAATGCAAAATATACATTTTCTAAATATTCTGCTAGGAATAATATTTCTTTGAGTGGATGTTGAGATTCACATGGAGTCCCAAGTTCATAAAATACAGTATAGAGTATAAACCACAACATATCCAGCTCTGTGATATAGAGTAGGTCAGAGAGAATGTGACTAATACTATTCACATTTGGTGGCTATATAGTGTAAAATAGAAGTACCAATTCTAATGAAAACACTGGAAGATTATTCCAAATAGCTTCAAAAAGATGGAGCAGAACAGCACAGTGGTGTAAATCTATGTTTACTAGAAACACACAGGTGGTATATTACACTCACAACAGGTCTTATGAAAATAGGGTAGTTTATATATGGTACACCCCAGCCGCCTTGTCTCCTGTTCAGTAGAGTGGAATTTGGACGCCGTCAGAGAGCTGTTTGTACACGGCAGGTTCTCCTCCTCGCTAGTCCAGACATTCTGGGGAAACATAATTACCACCAACACTGGGTATGGTGTCCTCAGTAGCTCACAAATCCTGTGTCTCACCAAGTGACTGGCTTCCTCAGCGATTTGTGACTTGTCAGTTGACTGAGCCACTGATTTAGCCCCCTGTGCTAAAGCAAGGATATCCTGAAAACCTGGTCTATTAGTGGCTTGAGCCACCCCTGATTTTAAAATGTCTGTGGTCCTACCGTGTAGTATATTACCAACTACATAGCCACTCATCAAAAACTCACAATTACTTAGTGTTGTTTTGATTATTGTTTTATTTTTGGATTTTCTTGAACTTTAAAGTCTCCCTCTTTATACAAAAACCTACCTGTGTTTTCCTGCCTCAAATATTTTTATTCGTGGCTTAGTGGCCTCACAATTGATTTTTATTTCATCTCTATTTCATTTTTGCTATGAAGTATTTCAAACTTCACCCTTTTCATTCAGCTTAAAGGCGCAATCCATGCAATATTCTGCATGGGGTTTTAAATAAATGAGTTCTGTAGTATTAAATAATATTTACAATTTTTCTTTTAATTCAACGCTTAATGTCATTTTTAATTAGTTTCTATATACTTAGCATATTTTCCCAGCAATGCAAGATCATGCAACACTTTCCTGTTTGTGATAATTTGTTGCCAACATTCCTAGCAGTTTTAGCTGCAAACTGTAACAATAGGTAATGTTACCTTAGTAATATAAGAATACATTGTAGCTGCTGAGTTACACTGACTGAAGGATTGATGGAAACGGCAAGGCAGACATTCAGTGAACCGTGGAAAGCAGGATTTTTGCTGATTGATCACGGGAGAACAAATCGATTGCCAGTTTAGATAATTTGTTTTAAATAAAAGGTCATCAAACGCTGCATATATTCAAACAAAGTTTTTTGAGTGCCACTTGAATTGCCTCTTTAATGGTCTTGGTTTATAGTTTAGCAAATTGTAAATGCTAAAAATTGATTACATTTTGTTAACCTTCATTTACTTACAGATCAACAGAATGCAGTCACGAGTATCTTCCTGTTCTGTACTGTACTTTAAAGCTGTTGCTTTAGAAGATACAAACTTGGTCATTATAAAATGCTACTTACTATAGCTCTGTATTCCCAAGAAAATTAATTTTATTTGACAGTATTAGTAATTTACTTTTTCCACTAAATGTATCTCTATACTTGTAAGTTCGATGCATATTCGAGTGTAACAAAACCAAGTGTAAAAAAAAATTGTATTTCTTAGAATCCTGACAAAACAATGTTATTGTTTCAAACAGCGAGAGATGTACGTGATTCTCACTCACTCAGCTCTATCCAGTTCTCAAATACTAGGTGAATAGAAAGCATTAGGACTGAGCCCTCTTCTGAGTGTTGCGCCCCTAGCTGAATGCGCCATAAGGTTCTTATGGTTTAGCATTAATTAGTAAATATTGCCTTATATATTGTATCCAAGATGCTTATTCAAATAAACCTTATACCCACTGATCACCTTGTGATCTATGTAACAAGGCAATTTTGGAGCAAAACCAGGCAATTTTCTCCCTGCACCTATGTTCAGAGCATTTTGCCCTCTCTGCCCTAGTTTACACTTTGGGAAGTGTCAGTGGAGGAGTTGGGGAGCAGTTACATGGTGCACAGATTATAATGGGATTTATCATATTCTGTCTCTCTGCACCACACTTTTTGCCTTTTATTTGCCCCAAAAATCCTCCACATACTGTGTGAAGGGGTGAAAGCCTAGCATACTGCATCAGATATAAGAAACTGTTCTTACATATGCTGCAGCTCTGCTCCAAAAAACGGAGCAGTACGTTTAACACACACTTTTATCTATATTGATGCATACACCCCCTCGTCCTTGCAGCCTTCTAATTTCAGACTTTCAGACTTGAGACTTTATTGATTAGAATGAATACAAACCACATCCTGTAGTCAACTCCCGTCCTCAAGCCTTCCCCTCCCACTGAACAGGTCAGGTTTGCAGGATATCCCAACATCAACACAGGTGGTTCAATCAGTCCCTGCTTCAGCACAGGTGGCTCAATCAGAGGCTCAGTCATTGAGTGAGCCTCTGATTGAGCCTGTGCTGAAGCTGGGATGTTCTGAAAACCTGACCTGTTGGGGGTTCTTGAGGACTGGAGTTGAGCACCCCTGATGTACCTGTATATATAATTATTTTTTACCATTATTATGAATCACAACATGAGTTGTTTTTGAGAACAGGTATCTTTATGCTGGACAGGATAAAGACAGCCAGAAAACGGACATCAATGTGAAACAAGATATTTTAGCATTGCTCAAAGGGCAATTTACCACTTTTTCATCAGATTTGGGATGGAGTTGAGTTGTCTTGGAGTTGGAGAAGGAGCGGTTCAGTGAGTAAAGACACTGAGTTTGGAGTAGGGGAACCTGGTTGAATTCCTAGTGTTGGCTCCTTGTGATCTTGGGCAAGTCACTTTATCTCCCTGTGCCTCAGGCACAAAAAAACATAGATTGTAAGCTCCATAGGGCAGGGACTGTCTCTGTAAAGCGATACGTAGAACTAGCAGTGCTATACAAGAACAAACAATTATTATAATCATTAATCTGGTTAGTTTTGTGAAGCAAATAGAAAAAGTTTGGGGATTTTGGTTATAATCCTGTTTCTGCATCAGTATGTTTTCCTGAGTCAAAGTAATTTCTTGAGGTTGTTATGAAGTCACTATTAACCTTTCTGCTAAATCTCCCCCCACCCCCTGTAGAGATGGGGCGAAACTGGCAAAATCAGTCTCCCAGAATTTTTCGAGCTTTCCACTCAAAATCTGTACCTCGGTGAAAATCAGTTGACGGATTGTTACAGTTTCAATCCGTGCGGATTAATAAAAAAATGTAATTTTGATACAATCTGCTGGTGGATTTTAACAATCCAATCAGCGATTGAGCCTCCTGTGCTGAAGCAAAGATACCCCTCGCTAGACCCATCCCTTGAAATGACACAACAAGTTAATTAAACAATAGGCTTTTTTTACAAATGTTTTACTTTTTGTCTTGGCAAAAGCACCAACATTTCAAGACCGCCTCCTAACGTAACCTTCACTGCAACTGTTGGCCCATTTAAAAGAAAGTCGATCAAGCGCTGCTGCTTTGAAGTTTTAAAACTGTTGAAGGCTAATTAATTTAAAGAGCTCTGTCACTGCTGTCACTTTGTAGGAAGGTTTAAGAAATTCAGGAGGTTTTTTTCTTCCCCTTTTTTGCTTGGGCAATTAAGAAAACTGGGATTCCGCACAGCACAGTAATGGAAACTTGGAAATACTTTGGTTACATAAATTTACTCCACTTAGAACTAACGAGAGAGGAGGTCAAATAGAATTCATAATTTTTTCACTCTATAGAATTGAGTTTGCCCCAACTGCCTTATTTGATCTAAAATTATATTTTCCTTTCACATAACCTGATTAAACCTGTCAAACAAAATCCGGAGAACCTGTTACCACATTCTCTCTTTTTTTATAGGAAGAGTGACACACTGTGCTCATTTGCATGTCATTACCCAGAATCCCTGGCTGCCGTGGAAGCTCTGTTTGTTAAGCGATTATGATGAAGAACACGGTTGCAGAGCTGTCTGAGACATGCAAATGTACACCACATGTGGTATTTTTATTTACTACTAGCTGATGTACCTGGCATTGCCCGGGATGTAAATTTGTGAGTTAGTATGAGTGACAAAGAGTGTAAGGATAGGTTAAGCATTTTGTGTAAAGGTTGTTTAATAAAGATGAAAAGACATGCAATAAATGTTATTATTGATTTATAATTTAATAGTTGATTATAAATACAGAACATCAGAATGGAATTTTTTTGTGTAAACGTAATGACTCAATAGTAGGTGTGCCGTTCACAAAGATGAATTTAATGGCAGCATAGTTATATGCATATTCTTACCTGATAGTGGTGATGCGTCCAAGTCACGTCAGAGGTTCGCTAACAGTGTGACCGGGGGGGAGGTGGGGGGGGGAGAGAGAGAGGTGAGGCAGTGTGCACAGCGGTGCCAGGGAGCCTTGCTAGCGGTGTGACCGGGGGGTGGGTAAGGGGGGGAGAGAGAAAGGTGAGGCGGTGTGCGCAGCGGCGCCGAGGAGCGTGGGTAGTGGTGCCTGTGTTAGCGGTGTGACCGGGGGGGGGGGTGGTTGAGAGAGAGGTGAGGCGGTGTGCGCTGGTGGCGACGGCGCCGAGGAGCACGGGGGAGAGAGAGAGAGTGAGGGAGCAGGTGGAAGGGTGAGATCAGCGGCGGTGAGGCGAGGAGCGTGGGTAACGTTGTGAGAGGAGTAGCACTGTGAGAGGACCACTGTGTGGTCCTGCCAAGTGAGCTGCCAAGTCCAAGTGAGGCCAAGAGGTGCACTCGGTGTGAGGGGCTATGCCCTGTTGTGACGTCAGCCCACCCTCAGGCCAATGAGCTGTGGCCGTCCGTCGGCCAATCACAAGGGGCACAAATACACACACAAATATTATTTCAGTCATATATAGATAGATATAAACATAGTGAATGTAGATATTTCATAGTGATCTACTCTTCAACATAACAGTTACCTTTAAATAATGATAACAAAGCTAAACAACTTTTATATACACAATACACAGGGTGTCATTGCTTCTTTAACCTACAGTATCCACTGTTATCAAATATGGTGAGCGTTAAAATGTAGGATACTTCATCTAATAAAACTAACAATTAAAGCTTAGAAGAAGATGCCCCTTCAGCACTTGATAAGAATAAACGTTATTAATACCTATTAAAAATGTATTATTATATGTATGTATACCTGCTAAAAATTATTATTTAACTAACATTACCTTTATATCTACAAACAAATACCTTCCAATATGTCATCCATTGCCCACTGCTTATTCAAACTGCAATACTTCCTATGCATTTAGTGTTATCACTATTATCTTTTCTGTGGACGACTGCAATTTTCAGCTGACATTTTCCGTTTTGGAGCTGTGGTGGTTTCAACAAAAGTAAAAAAAAAAAAAAAAACCTGGCAAAAAAGGAAATTAGTTTATTTTTATTTCCTCTGGTTTTTAATGTTCTTTGATATTATTTATTTAAACTTCTATAATTATGCTAGTATCACTAGCCATACACAAAAGAAACAGAGAAAACTATAGACGAATTTCTCTTCTCCCAATATTATCCAAAGTCATGGAAAAATGTGTTCACTCCCAATTAAGCGATCACTATACCAAGACAAATTTCCCTAGCCAACTTCAATCTGGCTTTCACCCCAAAGACCCCATGGTACAGTAACTACCCTGCTAAAAGTTTGCAACGAGATCCAGTGTGGCATGGAAGGGGGTCAACTCACTGGTGTATTTTCCTAGATTTTGCAAAGGCTTTTGATACTGTTGATCATATTATCCTGCTTAACAAACTCCAGAGCTCTGGAATAGGGAAGTATGCTTTCAACTGGTTTCATTCCTACCTATCAGGTAGATCCCAACATGTGTCCATCTCAGGCTCTAACTCCAACCCCCTGGATATCACCTGTGGCGTCCCGCAAGGCTCTGTTCTGGGGCCTCTACTCTTCTCAGTGTTCCTACAGCTTGTAATGGAGCTTCAATACACATGTATACAGATTACACAATCTTATATGCACACAGCCCTAGACTCTTCGACCATGAACACATACTTCGATCAGACTTTTTGAGACTTGAAAATTGGATTTCCCAAAACAAACTGTTTTAAACACTGACAAGATTGTAACAAGGGTATTTGGGACCAAACCTACATTTTTAAAGCTTCCAATGACTGAGCTCCATATCAGAACAAACGCTAATACCAGCCTAACTCCTGTTATTAGTTTTAAATACTTGGGCACATGGTTTGACTCCCATTTAACATTTGAGATTCACATTGATACCCTGACATACAAAACCTACAGATGCAGCGGCCATAATTTTACGAAATCACGCGCTTTACACCTCAGAATGACCATGTGATGGTGCGGGATTACTTCCAACCGTACCGCCTTAAGACGTGAGTGCATAAAATGGCATTTTAGTGTTCTGGCTTTTAAACACCTGAAATTGACACAGTAGCACAGTACTGTACACATTACAATTCATTCATTTCATTGCATATAATTGCACACAATCCATAAAATTCAAACAAAGCAACCACGATAAACACGTGTGCCTGGGGCAATGGGCAGCGTTCATGCAGCGTAGAGTACAGCAGCGAACACAAAAACGACGCTGTGATGCCTTAAAATAATAGCCGCTGCATCTGTATATCAAGCTAGGTGCACTTTACAGGAACAAATCCTCCCTAAGTCTGCTGGTCAGAAAGCGTATCGCACAGCAGATGCTAATGCCAATTATCAACTATGGGGAATAGTATACGGCTCGGCACTCCAAACCCACCTTAGCAAACTTAATACCCTCTACAATTCAATATGCCATTTTGTTCTCCAATGCAACTACAACACAGATCACTGCGAAATGCTTAAAGAACAAGATTGTTCATCGCTTGAGTCTAGACGCAAAGTTAATCTCTCATGTCTTGCCTTCAAATACTTTCTGGGCAAGCTACCCATCTACCTTAACAAGCACCTCACCCCTACTACATGCAGCACTTATCATCTGAGATCTGACTCCAAAAGACTGCTCATGGTCCTGTTAGGTCGAGCTCACCACAAACGAGGTGGGACCATGGTGCTGAGGTGGGATAGGATATAACGCCACCCACAGCCACGAGGGCACGTCTTGAGAGTAGAGTAGTCTGGGAGTCCGAGTCGGGGCAGGAGAGGTACGAATGGTAGTGGGTGCTGTTAGCCAAGTCCGGGGTTAGAGAGAGAGACGTAATTGTTTTACCGTTTGCCGAGTTCGGGGTGCCAGAGGTGCGGAGAGTTGTATTGCCATATGCCAAGTTCGGGGTGCCAGAGGTGCAGAGAGTCGTATTGCCGTATGCCAAGTTCGGGATGCCAGAGGTGCGGAGAGTCATAGAGGAAGCCGGTTCGGTACACGAGGAAGACTATTACAAGACAAGACAGGACTAGGGAGGCAGAGAGTGAAGAGAACAACTGGTTCTATGCTCAGCCGACGAGTTAGTGAAACTGCAGGGTATATATAGGAGCGAGGGTCCAATGGCAGCGCAGCAAGGTGGGGGTGTGTGGAAGGGCCAGGCTGCGGCAGGGATAGGTCCAGCATGACTCCCAGGGGAGGAGCAATAAAGCCCAGTAGTTAGGCTGCATTTGATTGCAGCAATGGTTTGAGGTGCTGTGCCTTTAAGCGGTTGGCGCGTCTCCGTGTGGCCGCGCCTCCATGTAGCTGCGCTTGCGGGCGCGTGACCAGGCATACCCGCAGGGCCAACATTAGAAGAGGACCATCGGCGTGCGCGCATGCGCGCGCGAGCCCACGTGGAGCTGCGATCGGCGTCCTGGAGGGAGACTGCCTGTGTGCCGCGGGAGGACCCGGTGGAGCTGCAGGTGAGTGGGGAGCACGCCGAGGGCGGCGTGACTCCCTGGTTGTCACAGGTCTCAAGGTTCAGCAAAGTATCTGGCTGCTCCTCCTTCTCTTACCGTGCACCCCAAACTGGAACAATCTACTGGAGACTCTCACAGCCACTCCCAGTCTAAATTCGTTCAAAACTTAAACTGTCTCACATTTTAATCTGGTTTGTAACGGTTACATACGTCTATAATATATATTATCTCCAACTGTGCATGCAATGTCTTGTATATAATGTATACCCTGTTCACTTAATGTACAGTAACTACGTATTTGTAACCTTGTATTATTTGTCATCTTAACTCTCTGCCCAGGACATACTTCAAAATGAGAGGTAACTCTCAATGTATTACTTCCTGGTAAAACATTTTATAAATAAATAACATAGGGGTCGGCTGCATAAACATTGCTTTTTCTATCCAATGCTGTGATGTATATATTAACTATGGATTATGCACATTTAGCCTTTGATTAACTCTCTCAGTGATGTGGAATTGGAAGCAATCCGGCGCCACTGTGCATGACAGAATGAAAAACTCCCGGATGATCTTCAATTAACTTTATTGCACAATACACATGTGGCTACACCACGATCTCCCCCTCTACGCGTTTCACCCTCTCGGATAGGGCTTCGTCTCGGAGTGGGGAGACGTGGTTTCAGCCTGGAATTTGAACATAAAAAAGCCCGCGAAAACGGGTAAAAGTATTAACCCCATCATGTAAAAATTGCCTGAAACGGTACCAGCATGTCCCGAAAGCATATAAATGAGCAACATACTGGGACATCATAAGAGCCAAATGTTAATAAATTCATTATTTCATTATTTCAACTCTCAGTGCTGTTGCTTGGTGGAAACTGAGGTTAGATCCCTTGTAAGCTCCGGGAGGTCTATACATTATACTGTACATACATTGTTGTACTTTTATAATGCTTTAAAGATTTTTTTAGTGTGATTATATCTCTTGGATATTTATTTTCTTTATGTTGCTGTCTGTTTTAAATAATAAAGTTGTGATGTTAAATGGAATACATCCCGGGCGCACTGACATCACATGGTCTCATCTGGTGGATGGGGATGGCGTGCGTCAGTGGGCGGGAGCCCTTAAATAGACTCAACTTACCTTCTGTATGTACACCTTGATTAAGCACTATGGCCTGAAACGCTTAGGTGGCTGTTACCTCTGTTGTTTAGATGACCAATACATTTTGTATGGGAGCGCACTTCTCTGTATCTTTTTTCATGATATCTGATTTTGTGGGCACAGCATTTCCTACTCAGTCTTCAAAATCATTTTATAGCACGAGGAAGCACAGACTTGCCCAGAATTGTAAATAATCAGTCTCCTAACCCACAGGTGCGCAAACCTGGAGGCGCAAGATTTTTTCGGGGCACGCCAGTTGTAGAGGCCCCACGCTTTTCTCCAAGGCATTTAAATGTAATGCCGAAAGATCGCGTGAGGCCACTACAACTTCCCATACCTTGTCTTCGGAGACGCGTTGCCATGGCAACCCGGCGTTAAATGATGCTGCAGGGTCACGTGACGTCATGTGACTGCAGCGTCATTTGATGTTGAAGATAAGGTAAGGTGCGGGGGGGGGGGATAGCGTGCAAGCAGGGGGGAGAACAAGCAGGGCCCGGGCGCAGACTGAATAGTTTGTGCACCCCTTTCCTAAATAATAGAGATGTGCGATGCTGCTGAGATTTGTCGCTGTTTCGATCAAAATGTATTCAAACATTTGCCACCAAAATTTCTGGTGGATATGACCACATTTTACAATTATGTTTTGTAAAATTTGCAGTATAGTGGCACTGCGAATTAAAAAAAAAAACTTTTAGCAAAAGCAATCAAAATGAATCAAATATGCAATGTCCACTGACTTTTTAATGTTAGGCAAACTTGTTGCAAAGTTTGGTGAAATTTGCAAAGTTCGCCAAAGCGTGCTAAAAGTTTACACATCTCTACTAAAGAACAAATCAGCAAGTGTTGTATTTTAAAACAGGAGCAAGGTCTTTGGAATGAACAGATGCCCTGAGATTTTTCAATTCTCAAATGTTCTTTATCTGATCAATCACTTTGTTGACTCCACTCTGCTAAATTAATTAATGTGATCTTTGTCCAAGACTATTTAAAGTCTTTTAAACTTTGAAATGTTTATGATACAATCAGTGTTTTCAAGCTCCATTGAACTTTGAATTGCTAAGAGACTTTAACATGATGAACATGATGGGGAAAGAGATAGGTGAGAACAGTAAGATACTAACCAAACATAATCCTATTTATCCGCACAGCAGTGAATTTCACATTTGATATGCACAGTTGTTTCATGCTGCTGTGCAGAACAAAAATATTCCTATTAACTGAGCGAGTATATAATGATGTGACAATATGTCAAAATTAATAGGATCCAACTTTAGATATAATTACAATGAGGAGCTGTTATAAAGAATACATTGAAATCTCAATCTCACTTCTCCCAATTCTATCCAAAGTTATGGAAAAATGTGTCCACTCCCAATTAAGCGAGTTCTACACCAAGACAAATTTCCCTAGCCAATTCCAGTCTGGGTTTCGTCCCAAACACTCCACCGTAACTACCCTGCTAAAAGTTTGCAATGAAATCCAGTGTGGAATGGAACGGGGACAACTCACTGGTGCAGTATTCCTAGATTTTGCAAAGGCTTTTGACACAGTTGATCATGCTATCCTGCTTAACAAACTCCAGAGCTCTGGAATAGGGAAACATGCTTTAAACTGGTTTCAGTCCTACCTATCAGGAAGATCCCAACATGTGTCCATCTCAGGCTCTAACTCCAACCCCCTGGATATCACCTGTGGTGTCCCGCAAGGCTCTGTTCTGGGGCCCCTACTCTTCTCAGTGTTCATTAATGATCTTCCCACAGCTTGTAAGGAAGCCTCAATACACGTATGCAGATGACACAATCCTGTATGTATAGCCTCTCTGACCTTCAACACATACTTCAGTCTGACTTTTTGAGACTCGAAAACTGGATTTCCCAAAACAAACTGTTTTTAAACACTGACAAGACTGTAACAATGGTATTTGGGACCAAGACTAAATTTGTAAAGCTTCCAGTGACTGAGCTCCTGATTAGAACCAACGCTAAAACCACCCTAACACCTGTCACTAGTTTTAAATACCTGGGCTTATGGTTTGACTCCCACTTAACATTCGGGATGCACATTGATACCCTGACAACCAAGACCTATGCCAAACTAGGGGTACTTTACAGGAACAAACCCTCCCTAAGTCTCCTGGTCAGAAAGCGTATTGCACAGCAGATGCTAATGCCAATTATTGACTATGGAGACATAGTATATGGCTCGGCTCCTCAAACCCACCTTAGCAAACTTGACACCCTCTACAATTCAATTTGTCGTTTTGTTCTCCAATGCAACTACAACACACATCACTGCGAAATGCTCAAAGAACTAGATTGGTCATCACTAGAGTCTAGGCGCAAAGTTCACCTTTCCTGTCTCACCCTCAAATACTTTCTGGGCAAGCTACCCAGCTACCTGAACAAGCTCCTCACCCCTACCACATGCAGTACCTATCACCTGAGATCAGACTCCAAAAGACTATTCATGGTCCCAAGACTCAACAAAGTATCCGGACGTTCCTCCTTCTCCTTCCGTGCACCCCAAAACTGGAACAACCTACCAGAGACTCTCATATCCACCACCAGCTTAAGTTCTTTCAAATCTAAGGCTGTCTCACACTTTAATCTGGTCTGTAACTGTCTCATACGCTCATAATATATATTTTCTTTAACTGTGCATGCAATGTCTTGTATATAAATGTATACCTTGTTCATTTATGTAACTGTATTTGTAACCATGTATTATTTGTTTTACTCTGTGCCCAGGACATACTTGAAAACGAGAGGTAACTCTCAATGTATTACTTCCTGGTAAAATATTTTATAAATAAATAAAATAAATAAATAAATGTATTAAATTATTATTAATGAAGTGATTGGTGCAGCTTTTATTTGAACAAACCCTAAACCATGCTACTGTACATTCACCTCCATGGCTTAAAGCAGGAATACTTTATTACAGAAGGTACATTTTACGGAGTGTGTGTATTATTTATTTCTTAAGAAAGTTGTGAAAAGTAACAATTACTATTATCGTTTATTTGTAAAGCACCAACATATTCTGCAGTGTGGTACAGTGGGAGTACAGAGTGATATCAATTACATAAACAGAATGACATACAAGAAAGGACAGACCAGCACAAACAGATACAGAGGGTAATAAGGGCCCTGGTCATGAGACATTACACTCTAGAGGGAATAAGGAGCAATGTTGAAACAAAAGGTAGAGTCTGCTCATTCTGGGATGAGTATGCCTCAGGATGGAGTATGGTCTAGCCTCACAGCTGGATCTATTGAGGTTTAGGGGTGTGGGTGTTCAAGCTGTTCACATTTTAATCTGGTCTGTAACGGTTACATACATCTATAATATATATTATCTCTAACTGTGCATGCAATGCCTTGTATAAAATGTGTACCCTGTTCACGTAATGTAACAATGTATTTGTAACCATGTATTATTTGTCATCTTAACTCTATGCCCAGGACATACTTGAAAACGAGAGGTCACTCTCAATGTATTACTACCTGGTAAAACATTTTTATAAATAAATAACATATGGGTCGGCTGCATAAACATTGATTTTTCTATCCGATGCTGTTATGTACTGTATATATTAGCATATTAGAGGATGTTAGCATGGAATTTGGTCCAGCCACACAGCTGGTACCAATAGGGGAGAGGAGGGTGGATGTTAGCAGTATGACAGATAAGTTCCTTAAAAAAGGTGTTTTTTTGAATGTCGGAAAGCTGAGGGCGAGTCTGATGGGACATGGTGGGAAATTCCAGAGAAAGGGAGAAGCATGGGAGTAGTCTTGTAAGTGGGTGTTAGAAGAGGTAATAAGGCAGGATGAGAGGCATATGTCGTGGGCAGAATGGAGGGGGCATTTAAGAATATATTTGGGGATGAGGTTTGAGATGTAAGGTGGGGAAGCATCGTTAAGAGCTTTGTAAGTCAGAGGTAAAGTTTTCAATTTAATTCTAGAAATCCAAAGGAAAAAGCACTCCAACGCACAGCCAAAAATAGAGTGGGTCCCAGGCAAAGATACTAATAAAATGTAGTCTTTATTGGTCCATATTTAAAAAAAACGGAGGTAGGTACCCTCCTACACGTTTCGTACCTGCTGGTACTTTATCAAGGAGTGATATGTTCACCCTATGCCAGCCTTTAAATACTCTACAGGCTATCCCTGTTCGCGCCAAAAATTACACTCTGATGGACACGCACCCAAACGCAGTGACGTCACACGCACTGATGCGCATGCGCACCAATGCGCAAAGACCTCTCGTGTCCCGACGTGCATCTGCACCGCCCTCCCGCTCTCGGCATAGTAACCCACCCGCATCCTCCCTGCAGAGCTGAAGTTAACGGGCCCATCCCCGGCCAGCCCACTCGTAGTCTATTTCCCCCCCTGCTAAGCAGTGTTGTGGAAAACAGATCTATCGATCGGTGCTGGTCCCAGGAGCCCGCCCCCAGCCCCACCGGGTAGAAAGAAATGACGCAAGTGCATCACATGCCAGGAGCCATACGGAACGCATACACGTCAGTGGGGGCCCGCCCACACGTGCAATATTGGCTGGGGAAAGCCCTAATATGTTCCCCATAACACTCAGCTTTATTGAAACATACGACATCAATCTAGTGACTCTATAAACAAAAAAAAGTATATATAGTGCACTGAAAAACATATTACTAAACTTCTAAAAAACAACAAAAAAGAAAAAAGAAAAAAATGAAAAAAAGAAAATAAAAAATGAAATACATAATTATATAAAAAAAGAAGAAAAACATGGGTTAAGAACATAACCCTACCTCCTATGATACTGTTTAGTTAAATCCTCTGTATGGAAAAAAAATTCTCCTTTTCGTTCCCTGAAGATATACAATGTCATATATCATAATTCATATCATAAAAGATATATATACAGAGCTATCATTCAAATGAATATAGTTATATGACCCACATAATCAACAGAAACCATACAAATTCATATGCACTGTTTATATACTCATATTCAAGAGGCATAAATTATATCATTGAAGGTATTACGATGAAAGCAGTCTTAAGGGATGGATAATCACCATGGAGAGAGAGGAAAATATTGATAAATCCATGTCACATATGTATATCATAGATTATTAAGCATAGATAGATCTATATATGAATGGAGATATCCTACTTACAGTATGATAATAGGAAATGAGAATGTCTTCAATCACACAAGAATGAGAATGTCTTATGTCGAATATAAGGTAAAGGCAGAGAACATCTTCATTTGCACATAGGTAGAATTATATATAAATGAGAATATAGTATTAAGAAATGAGAACGTCTTCAATCACACAAAAGAGATAGAGAAATCTTGTATCCTATATAAAGTGGGAAAGGTGGAAAATCTTAATTCGCACATTATGGAAAAGAGAAAAACGGTTTAGCAAAGAATTTTTGAAGAGCACTAGTTATCTAAGAAAATGTCCCAAATTCCATTCTATGTTTAAACCATCAGGAGCTCTAGTTTTTAATAGAAAAATCCATTGTGATTCCCTGCGGTCAAGAAAGTTAATAATATCTCCTCCCCGTTGTCTCTATAAGATTTTATCTATACCCAGAAAAATAAAGTTCTTAATTCCTCCATCAGTACATTCAGAGAAATGCTTTGAAACGGGGTGTGAAAGATCACCATTTTTAATTAATCTGACATGTTCTTGTATCCTTGTTTTTAAATTTCTAGTGGTTCTTCCCACATATCTTTTCCCACAACCACATGTAAGTAGATATATAACAAAGACCGAATTACAGTTTATGAAGCTGTTAATTCTGTACTTTTTCTGTGGATTGTGGGAAAAGAAATGTTGGGATGGTATCATGTATCTACATATATTGCATGCCCCACAGCAAAAGGAGCCCTTAGTTTCAGGATAAGTTTTTTGTCTAGCTTTAGATATGTCACTGTGCGAGACATACCCCGCAATTGTCTTGGCCCTACGGAAAACACATTTTGGACCCTGTTCTACATATTCCTTTAGGCCTGGTTCCATCATTAACAAATTCCAATGTTCATTTAGAATGCCCTGACCTGATAACGTCTCCTGTTATATTGAGATATAAAAAGTGGCAAGTCAGGACAGTCCTTCCCGGTCATCCCCATTCCTTTCACATCAGTTCTCTTAATCCTTGACTCTTTTGTACCAATAAGAGATTCTCTATCTATATTAGTAACTTCATCAATGGCCTTTTGTAATAGCTCTAGGGCATACCCCCTCTCTATGAATCTTAATTTCAGCTCCTCAGACCTATCTTGGAATCTCTCCAAAGTGGAGCAATTCTGTCTCTGTCTGAGGAACTGACCTTACGGGATTCCTGATATCAGGGGTCGCGGGTGACAGCTGTCCGCCCTCAGGAAGGAATTTCAAGCATTTTCCTTCCTGAAGGTATCTGTTTGTATACGTTGTTCTAGATCTACACAGAATAGAAGGTCCAAAAATTTAATTTGTTGCATATTGAAATCAAAAGTTAATTTAATATCAAAAGTGTTTGTGTTAACTTATAGAAAAAAACTTTGTAATGTGTCAATATCACCTTCCCAAATCAAAATAAGGTCATCAATATAACGCTTATAAAAAATGATATTATAATATCATTTTTTATAAGTGTTATATTGATGACCTTATTTTGATTTGTGAATGTACTGATGGAGGAATTAAGAACTTTATTTTTCTGGGTATAGATAAAATCTTACAGAGACAACGGGGAGGAGATATGATTAACTTTCTTGACTGCAGGGAATCACAATGGATTTTTCTATTAAAAACTAGAGCTCCTGATGGTTTAAATATAGAATGGAATTTGGGACATTTTCTTAGATAACTAGTGCTCTTCAAAAATTCTTTGCTAAACCGTTTTTCTCTTTTCCATAATGTGCGAATTAAGATTTTCCACCTTTCCCACTTTATATAGGATACAAGATTTCTCTATCTCTTTTGTGTGATTGAAGACGTTCTCATTTCTTAATACTATATTCTCATTTATACACTGGCGACACACTTTATTCGAGCTCGGCTAGTCCCACGAATTCGGGTATACTCGGGTGTATTGAGGTTTGTGACTGTTTTCTGCCCGAGTGCATTGCGTTATTTTCCAGGCAGGGATTGAAGCATTTTATTCCCGCTGGCTGCAATACTGCACAGTATATATATATACTGCATTACAATTCATGAATTTATGCCATCTGGTAGACACGCGAAGCATTGCAGCCTATTAAATCCTAATCATTATCATTTAACAGATCAGCCGCCCGTCAGCCAGGCATGAACCATGGCAGGGAAGGCAAACGCAACGGGGCTTGTCAGAGGTGAGGAGCGGCGCATTCCAGGTATCTGCCAGGTACATACTGGGTATTTGCTCTAATAAAGTGTGTCGCAGCAGTATATAATTCTACCTATGTGCAATTGAAGATGTTCTCTGCCTTTACCCTATATATGACATAAGACATCCTCATTCTTGTGTGATTGAAGACATTCTCATTTCCTATTATCATAAGTAGGATATCTCCATTCACATATAGATCTATCTATGCTTAATAATCTATGATATACATATGTGACATGGATTTATCTATATTTTCCTCTCTCTCCATGGTGATTATCCATCCCTTAGGACCGCTTTCATCGTAATACCGTCAATGATATAATTTATGCCTCTTGAATATGAGTATATAAACAGTGGGACCCTTTGCATATGACTCTGTATGGTTTCTGTTGATTATGCGGGTCATATAACTATATTCATTTGAATGATAGCTCTGTATATATATCTTTTATGATATGAATTATGATATATGACATTGTATATCTTCAGGAAATGAAAAGGAGAGGTTTTTTTTCCATACAGAGGATTTAACTAAACAGTATCATAGGAGGTAGGGTTATGTTCTTAACCCATGTTTTTCTTCTTTTTTATATAATTATTTATTTCATTTTTTATTTTATTTTTTTCATTTTTTTCTTTTTTCTTTTTTGTTGTGTTTTAGAAGTTTAGTAATATGTTTTTCAGTGCACTATATATATTATTTTGTGTTTATAGAGTCACTAGATTATGTTGTATGTTTCAATAAAGCTGAGTGTTATGGGGAACATATTAGGGCTTCCCCCAGCCAGTATTGCACGTGTGGGCGGGCCCCCACTGACGTGTATGCGTTCCGTCTGGCTCCTGGCATGTGACGCACTTGCGTAATTTCTTTCTACCCGGTGGGGCTGGGGGCGGGCTCCTGGGACCAGCACCGATCAATAGATCTGTTTTCCTCAACACTGCTTAGACTACGAGCGGGCTTGCCGGGGGCGGGCCCGTTACCTTCAGCTCTGCAGGGAGGATGCGGGTGGGTTACTATGCCGGGAGTGGGAGGGCAGTGCAGATGCACGTCAGGACGCGTGAGGTCATTGCGCATTGGTGCGCATGCGCATCAGTGCGTGTGACGTCACTGCGTTTGGGTGCGTGTCCATCAGAGTGTAATTTTTGGCGCGAACAGGGATAGCCTGTAGAGTATTTAAAGGCTGGCATAGGGTGAACATATCACTCCTTGATAAAGTACCAGCAGGTACAAAACGCGTAGGAGGGTACCTACCTCCGTTTTTTTAAATATGGACCAATGAAGACTACATTTTATTAGTATCTTTGCCTGGGACCCACTCTATTTTTGGCTGTGCGTTGGAGTGCTTTTTCCTTTGGATTCCTACTTTTTCTCCTGGTTGCATGCCTACCAAGATACACAGGACTGGGGCAACTATATGTGAGTACACTATTACCTTATGTTTATCTAGGACTCTCCCAATGAGGTTTTAGGTCTGATTTTTTTCAATCTCAGCCTTTAACCTTCAGGGACAGAGATATCCTACTTATTGAGTGTATAGTCACCAAGTGCTATGGTTATTGCTTATATATCTCACTTGCCCAAGTTACCTACCCTTTGCATCTTTATAAAGGACTTATACTATTGAATCAAGACTGGATACAAATGTTGGAGCGCATAGCACTAACCTGTTCAATTTAATTCTAGAGGCTGTATAACTAGTCAATATTCATTAGTCTGTTTTCTATAAGGACTAAGGGTTTTCATTGCAATGTATGGAATTTAAAACACAATTTGGCATATATGATTCCATATTCCAAATGTGACACTGAAATATTATGGTTGGAATACTCATTTATGTCTTATCCGTGAGTAGCATATATCTATTGATTATCCATGGCAGAGGATAGTGTGGCACACAACCTTTTATATGAGTTGATGAAAGCGGTGTGCTGTCCGCAGTTGTTCGACTCATTCCTGTAGTTGAGATTAGGTTCATCTTGTTTTCAGAGTTTGTTGATCTCTTCTGGTAATGATATATTGGGACAAGTACTCAGATTAGGCAGGTACTTGAGTGAAAGGAGATTGGAATGATCGGTTCGGAAAGGTCTATTCAATCTCTTTCTCCTTTGAAAGTTGCCATAATTGAACATACATATCCATGATGTGTGTAGTGCCTAGTATGTGCCCCTCTTGCTCGGGAGCGCTATTCAAATAAAGCAATAATTAATGCTTACGTTGTGTCAAATAGATTTCTTCCAGCCTTTTTCCCCCCCATATAATAGGTACTTTGTAGTGGTATAGTGATAGAGTTGCCCTCTTATCTGTTCTGTTTTGAATGGTAGACTACATCATATTCAGTTTGCATAACTGCAGGCCAGTTTAGGACATTTCATGTTCCATGCCATGTACAAACGGACTGAGATAAAGGTTGTTAATGCATAGTGATTTGAGTAAAGTATGATACTTCTACAGTAGAGAAGCACAAGGTCATTAAACAAAGAAAAGCAGTGTTTAAAGCGAAGCATGTCTACACTCTGTCTTGTATTGAGACACCTGTGGGGTTCCTACTGTAGCATACAAGGGCACAGGTAATTGCGGTTCCCTTACGGCTACAGAGTATCATAGGTGAAGATATTCAGTGCGCCACCTGTCGGCCATGTAATTAACTGCAATAACATAAATAACCACACAAATAATTATTCCGGCTGACCATAGCCGAGGTGCGGACAACAAAGTGTTCAGACAGGTGTCACGCCATTGCTCCTTGCGCCCACGCTGGCAGTAAATCATACTACATCTGTACCTCAGAAAAATGGGCAATTGTTTTTTTTTATAATGGGTTGAACAATGTGCTCGTCTTAGGATTCTAAAGGACCTTACATTTCAGAAAACGCAAACTGAATCCACCATACTGTAGGTACAACAAATGGAGGAATTGGGGGACGAGTCACCTCCAGATTTTAGGGAACTTCCAATGCCCCCCCTAACTATTTTTTTACTGAGGTGTGAGAGAGGGGAGGGGTAAAAAGAGAGCAGCAGCCAGTGGAGACCCCTGTGAGGACTATGGAGGAAGAGAGACTGTGGAAGAAGGGTGTGTGTATTTAGTTCTGTATGTGTGTGTGTGTGTAGGTACTGTATGTGCCTGTGTGTGTGTATATATGTCACTCTTTCTCTCACCCTCATATCACCCACTCACCTGTTGTATGTTTGTGTACATACAATATATATATAAAACTTTTTTCCGTTATGACCCGGTTGTGGCCCCTACAGTTTGTTTCCCATTGTGGACCTTTAATGCTCCAGTCTGACACTGGGAAACAAAAAAACAAAGTATTTTAGGAAAGCTCAAAACCATCACCTTTAAACGTTCATAAACAGGACTACAGGAGATTGTGTAAAACGTCAGTCAGTATGATAAAATTGGTGTGTCATACCAAGCATACACTCATGACCCGTTTGTGGAAAACCCTGATTTCGCTCCGGGCCTGTTGGGCAAAGATTTTATAATATGGAGGCAAAAAAGGCCTTACCAGGCTACTCCATCTGGAGGGTAGAAAAACAATAAAAACTTTTGAACATATCAAATCTGAAAAAGAGATACCAAATTCTGAATTCTTTAAATACCTCCAGATTCGAGCATTTTACATTAAATTCCCTATACGACTTAAGCGAGCAAATTTTGAACAGCTCTGTTCGAGAGGAACAGATACTGCGGGACTTACATCTAGGATATACAGAGAGGTAGTGTGCACTGCAAAAGACGGCGACAAAAAACTTAGCGATCACCGACAGTGGGAATCGGACTTAAGGGAGATGATTGAGGACGAAGACTGGGACTACATCTTTCTGGCGGTGGCTAAGTGCTCTATTTGCACCACATTAAGGGAGAATGCTCATAAGGTCCTAATGAGGTGGTATCTAACCCCAAAAAGATTGGCTAAGTTTGTCAAAGGTTACCCCCCCTAGTGTCCCAAGCAATGTGGGGAACAGGCAGACTTGTTGCATATGCTGTGTAGCTGCACCAAGGTGGCCCCGATTTGGGAGGAAATCAGGAAATAGCTACAGAGTATTCTCGGTATCTCGGTCCCTTTCGACCCCTGGCTGTTCCTACTCGGAAGGTGCACCCAGGGGCTAAGCAGATCAGAGCATAAATTAGTTGCACATTTTGCAACAACCACACGGTGTGAGCTCGCAGCATTATGGAAGCATCCCGATGTACCCGTGATCCCCAAGATTAGGAATAGAATCTGGTATGTCTGCCGGATGGAACAGTTGACGAGTCTGGTCAAAGACTCCGGCTCCAACTTCCTCAAAGTCTGGTCACCATGGCTGGCCAACTCAGATATCCCAGGGGTAGATGCCGCCAGTATTTTGCATTAATAGATTAAAGTGCATTCTCCTCTTACAGACCAGGTTTAAGGACAGACAGCAGGTCGGACAGATAAGATAAACTGGACAGCAGACTCCGGAATTGGGAAGAGCCCTGGTTCAGCAATTATAAAGTGGGCATTGGCTCGCTGATGAGGGTTGGGAGGTCTGAGAATCTCCCCCCCCTCCCCCGATACCCTATGTCGTGTTTTGTCGGTATGTCCCCCCGGTGAGTCACGTCTTTATGTCAGTTAGTTGTATTGAGAAAGACAAAAATGGGATATTCGGTTTCATTTATGTATGGTTGAGAGCTTATGTGCTGTTTGTACTGAATACCCAATAAAAATTTGATGTTGGAAAAAAAAATTGGTGTGTCATAGGTTAAAAAAATGTGACAACTGGGCTCAGTCCCTGACAATTTCCATGGACCATGTACATAGAGACATCAATGTATGCTCGGCAACAGAGATGCTTGCTAGTGTACCCCGGTCCCCATGGTTCCCCGAGGCATCTGGTATTTCCTTTTACCGCCAATGTTAGAAGGCTCTGTAATGGACTACAGCCCCCACCAGGCATAGGGGCATGTGACACGTGACGGGAGGGAGACAATCGCGTGGCAGAGATCTTCTGCAGAGGCAGTTACATTCCGCGTATTTAAACAAGGAAGGCAGTTGGAGCTGGAACATGGACAGAGGAAGGTGTGTAGGTGCAGTTGTCTGTGACCCTCTGCACTAGGCCAGAGACACCCCCTAGGCCCCAGCTAGGCCCAACTCACCCTAGATTGTGGCTGCTCTAGGGAAGGCCACATTAGTTAGGGACCCTGTCTTTAGTGGTTAGCCAGATTAGGGCCACAGCTGCTTCTGGAGCATCTTGCTATCTGCAGTCTGGGACCAGACTGAAGAGAGAGAGCGACTATCACCGCAAGTGTCACTTCAGTGGGAGGTGTTCGGCTGGCGGAGGATATCGCAGGATCAGCGGATCTCTTTACAGCGCGCTTGGGTGTGGACACACCCGGCAGGTACCTGTTCACCAAACGTGCACCAACACTACTGTACAGTAAGGCGCTGATCACGCCTAGAAGGGAGGATATCTTTTGGGGGACACTCAGAGGGTGAGGCAACCCCGGGACTCTTCTGGTATTGTGGACACGGTGTGGGGTACACGGTAGTGGGACAAAGCCCTGCGTGGCTAGTGATAACTGTGATAGCTGTAACCAGTAGAGTTATTATATCCTCTGTGTTGATTAGTTTATATATATCACAGTAAAAGGTTATTGCATAATCTGTGAGCTGTTATTATTGGTTCCTGTTCGGGGTTATCTCATATAATTGGGATCCTGTGCAGGTGGAGGTGCTGCCACTTTATATATTTGTTAACCCAGGCTTCCAGTGGCGGATGCTCAGCTGTCTGTGAGCCCACAGGTAACGCCAGCACCAGTACTCCCTTCATGCTAGAGGGAAAATGGGCTACACTAGGATGAGGGAAACAACATTTCACCATATGTGCAAGTCAGGATCAACCCAAAGCCACTGGACGTTCAATGAGAGGGGCTCCAGATGTATATGCAAATATCATTTACATAATGTTCACGTAACACTGATGTTCCCCCAAATTAGTCGTGGTTGAACCCATGGTAACCATCATGACACCCAAAGACATCAAGGAGATGTATAGTTCTAATGTTGAATGCCGGGAAATAATCAGTGACAATATGGCAAACATTCACAGCTTATGTTGTTCTGGTTCAGAAAAGGCAAAACAAGTTGTATTGTGGCCACACAATGTACACACAATGAAATGCCCAGATCCTCTGGGATCACACAATAAAGATAAAAACACATTCTTATATAGCGTATAAATAATAGAAGCAAACACGTCCAGCTGTGGTTAAAAGTCACAAATAATTTATTGTGGAATAGATAACATACATCAAAGTGGAACTCAAACACTACAGTATGATCTAATTTAAACAAGAGGATCACATAAAACGTCCATACCAAAACACAACCGCCTGCGGATTTTGTATGGAGTATAAATTCAAATCACATAAAGATGGCTTAGACATGATTATATTGATACATTATATTGATACAATGTACATTAATACAGGCAGGATTAAACATTGCCAAAATGGTAGGCTTATTATCTGTATTAAATGTCATTAAAGGTTGTAGAGTAATCACAGAGTTAAACTACTGTAGTATTTTTACACTGAAGAATAGATGTGTGTGTGTGTGTGTGTGTGTGTGTGTGTGTGTGTGTGTGTGTGTGTGTGTGTGTGTGTGTGTGTGTGTGTGTGTGTGTGTGTGTGTGTGTGTGTGTGTTTTATTTATCAAAGTATATTAGCACTGTAATGGGAAGTGAAGCACAAAGATCCAGATAAACATCTTTTTTTAAGAGGGGGCATTCACATTCTTAATAACAATAATATAATGTTACTGAAAGAAATGGAAATATGCAAAAGTCTAAGCTGCTATATTAAATGATCATATACATTATACTATAGTGGACTTAAAAAAAGGCAATATTTTAATGAGTAGCTACAGTATCATTAATGCATGATACAAGGCAGCAATACAATAATGTGCATCTCCCTTAACAACACATTTCTTCGTTTTAAAATGAATGAGTATTAATCGAACCAGAAACTCAATTTGTTTTATATTGGGTGTACCCATGCAAAAGAAAAATAGCACAATCAATGTATGCACCATGACCATGAGGCTGTATCTCTAGCATGTACCAGCATTTATATTCACTAACTTCTAATGTGGTTGCTATGTTACAAGTACCCATCATTAGGAGTAACCATGGTGATGTTAATAGAAACCCTCTACTTGGTTATAAGCAAGCTATGTTTTCCTTCCCACTGCTTCTGTAACTTGTTCATTCTCCCTGTTTTGCAGCATAACATGCATATTTTATACTGTGCATCAAAGACGCATATATTCATGCGTGCACTGCCCACACAACTCCTATAAAATAAAGAACTGTTTATTTTCGTAGTATTAGAACATTTGTATAATAGGTGATAATAATAGTATTGTATGGTATCCTAATTTACTACAACTGTAATTACATTGAACAGGACTTAATTACTGACAAGGTATTATCCTTTTGAAAATATTTATTTTGGCATGCTGAAGCACGCATGTCTAGTCATACTCTAAGGTAGATTGCATTGAATATGTCACCTATCTATTTGCTAACAGGCTGTAGTTTTGATCCCTTGCTGAGGCAGGGAAGCCTTTGATCAGCTAATAGTTGATATTACAGTAAGCAGCGCACATTTTCATGTCCTCCCATTGAATAACTTCTCTAGCCATCTGCAGATATCAAGCCTCAGTAACACATAGGGAGTTGGCCTGCATGACTGACTCAAGCAATGTTTCTCAATTGTAAATCTGTTCTATTTGCCAGAAAGAAAAAAAAATTCTCTTGCTTAGTGATATTAAATTATTATTACAAGATATATTTAAAAAAAAACAAAACATAAAACCCCCACAGTATAAATATGTAATAATTTATCAACCAGATAGACTATTAGTTTAATTAGATTGAGACATGGTCAGAAAATTATGAAGGAGAGGAAACAATGGTTATGGTATTGGTTATTTTTATGCCATGTTATTGAGGTAATTGTTATTGTTATGCTTCCAATCTCCAGCCCCTTTAAAAATCAACGGATCAAGCAGCCATTGGGGTGTAATTTTTAACAGAAAGGGAAATATAAAATGTACTGTAATTGTAATCAGTTTATTTATACTGTATGTCATTTAAAGCTGCACTACTCCTCCCGCCCCAATTGTATTTGATCTTTTTATTCTACCTAAACTGGGGGGCTTGGGGGTTCCCGGAGCCGATCCATGGTCCCTAGCCATGGTCCCCAGAAGTCTAGGGACCTCCCAGTTCCCCAGCCATTTGTAGTTTTTTTTATGCCTAGTTTGACACACACAGAAAATACAAATGTGGTCGCCAGGACTACAAACATAGCCGAATGGTCATGAAGAGTCAGCCAATGATGCTGCAGCTTTCTATTGGCTGCCAGAACGAGCTCACCCCACAGCAATTTTGATTCTACTTGAATGCCAGGCGGGCAGCAGGCTCGCTGCTCCTAATATGGGGGCTCCCTGGGCTTTGGGGGACAACAAATGAGCTACAATGGATCCTCCAATTCAAGTAGGCTTAAAAAATTATTATTAAAAACTTAGCAGTCAGAATTACTTTAAGACATGGTTTTGATTGTAATATTATGCCGAAGGTTAAAGCAGTAAATATTTCCAGTAGCTGAGTCAAAGTCTATTGTAGATGTTAACTCATTTTAATAAAATGTATAGGGTTTATATGATCCCATATAAAATTAGTATGAGCTTGTGGTAAAATGTTGAGAAACATGGATAAAGTTCCCCAAAAATCTTTCAGAAAGAAAAAGAAAATAGCTAATTAGCAAATAATTGTTTGGAAGAGAAACATAATAATTAGCGCTGCTGCAAGTTACGAAAAGTCAAAACACTGATCCACCCTAAACTAAAATAAAAGACATGCTACTAAACCCACCATTACCATTTTCCCAGCATTTCCCGTAGTTTTCACTGTGTATGTCAGTATGTAACAAATTCAATTCTAATCACATTAGAACTAACCTCCTGATGGCTAGAAATTCAGCAGGACTTAAACCAGGGGTGCTCAACTCCAGTCCTCAAGCCCCCGCAACTGGTCAGGTTTTCATGATACCCCTGCTTCAGCACAGATGGCTCAATCAGTCTCTGCCTCTGAGCCTCTGATTGAGCTAACTGTGCTGAAGCTATCCTGAAAACCTAACCTGTTTGAGGGAGAGGGCTTGAGGACTGTAGTTGCTTTAGTTGAGCACCCCTGTTTTGAACCATTGCACTAATTCTTCCTTCCAGCTGTTTAAAAAAAAAAAAGAAGAAGAATTTTAAACAGCAACCAATAAAAGTGAGATATCGAAAATACTTTTACCCCATCCTTACAAAGATATTTTCAGGGCCTATGCTCTTAAGTGTCACAAATTGAATTAGAATTTTTTTCCTACTTGCACCGTAAGCATTAAAAATGGTTTGTCCGGTATATATCAGTGCAAGCATCTGGGATGCTCATGATGCACAGATGTAAATGGTAGCAAAAATATAGTATCTGTTGACAAAAATAATAGTTTAACCTGCTTCAAAATTGTCCACCAAGTTGAACCTGACGTAAATAATAAAGTGTCTATATCGTTAACAAGTTAAAGCACCTCCAGTTCTGCAGTGTGCATCAATGACTTTTTTTATTTCTAATATATAATTTAACAAAAACATTATTTTGCACAGTATGGTTCAGAGCCTTAACCAGGTGTTTTTGCACCCAGGGCAAGTTTCTCCCTCCCCCAACACACAGCACACAACACACAGCACACAACACACAGCACACAACACACAGCACTCTGACAGAAACACAGCATACAGACCCCAAGGCACATGGACATACTCGTAATTGGCTATATGACTGCAGTGACAAGGAACACGAGGCTGGTGAAGGAGGTTGGATAATCTGCCATCTGAAGTTTGCTTTAAAGGGGCAGGGTTTAGAAGTGGGTCAATGAGGTTTAAAACTAGATAAGACCCCCTGCTCAATAAGTTGTTCTCTCCTTATCAGGCTACACTTATCTCTGATGTTCTGTAATTCCTAAAAATGGTTACCAAAACATTGTAGCAGATTGTCATGTTGAATGTTCCATAACATTTCCCAAAATGTGCCAATTTTCCCACAATTTCCACATTTGCCGTGTGAGCAGGACTACAGGGGTTAATGCAGGTGAGGGTCAAGCTGGTCTGAGTTCTGGCCCAATAGTTGAGATACAGGCACTACTGAGTAGGATTAGGGAGCAGGCCCTTAGGGATGGTGGGGACCTAGCTTTGAGAAAAATGTACTGGCCAGTTAGGAAGAGACTGTTAAGGGGCTGGGGAGGTGGAGCGGTGGGTGCACCTTGGGCGTCTTGGCCTCCTACATGTTTAAGACCCAAGAAAAAAGTATTAAGTGCGCGCGGTCCCAAAAATCTTGCAATGTCCCAAAGTGTGTGTGCAGCTCTGCAGCTCCTCACTCTCCCGTGATCAGTGGTGCAAACAACCGAATATATATACATAAAGCGGGGCGCAAAAAAGAGAAAAGAAACACACTATTAGTATACATTTAAAAAATATTAATATTTATAATATAAATAAAAACATTTTATTTATACTATAATTATTAATTTTTTAATAGTGTGTTTCTTTTCTCTTTTTTGCGCTCCGCTTTATGTGTATGTAAGTTTAAGCCCCAGCCCGGTACCTGCGAGAAGAATATGGGCCAGTGAGGATCGGCGCAGGTCTAAAAATGCTGCATAGGGGGCTGCGGGCCTTCCACGGGCCCACCCACCTACGGTCATGGGCCGGAGATTTTCGGTGGGGGCACAGAGAGCGGTGGCAGTCCTTTTACGGGCCGACCACATGGAAGAGGTGACGGTGCGGATGAAACTGTGGGAGCAGGACTCGGCCTGAGGTAGTGACCACATGGCATTGGCATCAGGCCTTCAGAGGAGCGACAGAGGAAGAGCCAGAAGGGGTTGGTAGCCTGTTAGTGTTATGAGCACAAGGAGGAGAGAGGAGTAGACAACGTGGAGGAGTGCAGACAGCAGTCTAGGAAGAACTAGGGCTATCTGGATTAATGTTGGCGGCTGCTAGTAGAAGTGAGGTAACACCTGACCATGGATGGGCCGAGGTATAGGATGTAGAGTATGATCTGGCTAGGATTTGCAGGGGGTGCAGTCAGCAGTCACAGTCACCAGTCAGGATAGAGTAGTTGGGTTTGAGTCTGGTGTGCTGGTTCAGGTAGGACAATCAAATACTGGTACGGGTGAGTAATAGGAGTTTTTAATCATTTGTAGTTTGGAGCCATTGGGGGTAGTGTTTAAATTCTCCCGCATCACGGTCCACGTGACTGGAACATTTAAGCAATGCAGAGAGATAGCAGCACCCTATAATGGGGCCTGTAACTCGGGATGCAGGGGGTCCCAATGCTGAATTTAATGCAGTTTTGCTCCGGAAACCCCCTGCTTCAATACTGTGTTATTAAAATTAAATAAAAGCTGTGCGATCGCCTGTTAGTGGCACGCAGGAGGCAGAGCCGGATTAAGACCTTTAGAGGCCCTAAGCACTTAAAAGATTTTGGTGCCCCCATATATACCTAATTTAAAATATAAACAACAATAAACCGTAAAATAAAATGTTATTTTTCGAAATGAAACAAAACTTACAGTAAGATGGAAAATAATGTTTATTTTTGTGTAGCGGTCATGTAAAATGGCTACAGTCATCTCTCCTGCTGACAGTAATGCCTGGTAAGTTGTGGGCATGCCAGCAGTAATTATGGAGGTTTGCCCTCACACCCTGGTGGGGTGCCCTGTGTATGGATGGGAGTGGTCACATGCTCTGACTCCATGGTTAGTGATGTCAGAGGTGTGTCAGCTTCCAGAGTGTACATAAGGCACAGCACTGTGTCAAAAAGTAGTTCTAGTACAAGTTCAGCTAAGAGGAGGAGGAGTTCAAGTTTCAATCCTAGTCTGAGTTACTGGTTATGTTGTAGTAACTGCTAAAGAGACTGTGTCCAGGGACCTGGCACAGGATATAGATATCCCGGCAGGGATAGGGAATCCCTATTAAAGGAGAGCTCACCTTTCAAAGGGAAGCATTGACTCAAGATGAGTGGCTAGAGATTCTACTGCGTGGGGCAGCTAGCCCACCTCAATCAATAAAGATGCTCTTATTCGAACAACCTCTCATGTACGTGTGTGGAGTGAATGTACAGAGAGGAGCACCACCGAGGAGTTCCTCACCAGGACCATCCCCAAGTGACCGAAGGGACCCTGATGAGGTGAGGCGCTGCACTGGAACTAGGTAGGACTCAGCACACTACCTCAGCTGCCTGTCTGGATGGGTCCTCCCCATACACCATCATGCGGGAGACTCAGGAGTCCTGTTGCCAACAGGTGCACCACCAGACACTACCACACTGTAATGGGGACCGGTTAGACCACAGGGGCCAATGTGAGATTGGGTGGGTCAGGCCGGTTCAGAAATACCGTTACATTTGTATACTTCCACTTTATTTATATTTGAAAAGTTTTCTACTTTTTCTAATTGCAAAGTCTTTGATCAGATCCTCAAAACTAATCTTACGTAACACATCTGCTCCTATACTTAGTACGATAAGGCACCCAGCCTGCCTTGTTGCATACAGTAGTTGTTCTGTTGGGATTTTTTAATATACTTCAACTGAGAAAATGAACGCTCAGCTGAGCAATTTGTGACCATTAATGTTAAAAATATACGAAAGCAAATGTCTGGATTTGGAAAGGCACACTCAATATTGTCTTCTACATTTATTTTATAAAGTTCAGCATGACTGAATCTTGTTTTTACATTTTTTGTTGCACTAAACCTAGTCACTACCACCACCACGTGAGGAAAAAAACACTCACGCTGTCCTAATAAATAAATTAAACCTAAAATAAACTTAACATCATCACACTATTAAAATAGTACTTAAATAAAAAAGACAGTGACATGTTGTCTTTTTATTTAAGTACACTATCATACACATGATAGTCAATTGTCATTCACTTTTTACATGATACCTTAGAATTGGTCATAAATAAAATGAAACTAGGGTGATTCCTTTATCAGTTATCATAAACAATATAGCGTTTGGTATCCAAAGTAATGATTTGACGAGTTCATATAGTGTTGCGCGTATAATTTCATCGTAAGTTGACACATCGATTGCCTCCAAAATCTATGTGGTTAATATTTTGCTCCCCGAAAGAAACGTTATCTCCTCAATTCTCGCCAATGTCTTTAAAAACCTCAAAATTTAGAGAACCCCCCTCCCCCATCTGGCAATACTGTTCTATACTGCACTCACTCTCAGTGGATGACTGAACGGGACAGCCGACATGACCAAGACAAAAACGATAACGTGAGCCTCGGTGGACCGTGTGGCAGTTTACCAGTTACCAGATTCTAATTTTGTTGTATTCCCAAGATGCATATCATTAACCTCTATTATTACTATTTTATTATTATTTTTATTATTATTTTTATTATTGTATATATATGTATGTATTTTTTTCATTTATTGTGGGAGCCCCTTTTTGTGTAACCTGGTTCAGCTGCACCATTTGCAGTTTTGCACCATATGGTCCATGGTAAATGCGGCAATGGAAAATTTCTGTGGTGCCCCTCTTCCCTTGATACCCTAAGCACGTTCTTATTTTGCTTAATGGTTAATCCAGCCCTGGCAGGAGGAGTGGCTGATTCAGTCTCACTCTTACTGCGCGTTTCTTACAGACAGGTGCAACCCGGTAGGATTCACACAGCGCAAGTTCCATTCTGACGTAATGACCCTGCTGTGTTAATCCCGATGGGCCATTACCGACTGCTATGCGGTGCGCCGTGGACTGTCAAGGCATTCTACACTCTGCACTAGCCCAGTCTCTGTAGACGCACAACCGACCATAATTCTGAATCTGTAGTGAAGTGGTGGATAAATTGTGTAGTAATAGGCGGGCCGTGTCATATAAAAAGTCGCAGTTAGCCAAAACTTTGTAATTGGTTAAAAGGCTTTGCAATTCTTGCAAGCGTTATTGACGAGAAGGCCCCACGTTAGTGTTTATTTGCTTACCAGGGCATGATTTGGGGGCTTATCTAGTGTACAGGGGAATGGCGTAGTGGATTATGACAATCCATTTTGTCAGAGGATGGCGGTAAGAAAGAAAAAATGACACACAGCATACTGACAGAAACAGAAGCATTCTTATACACAGCATATTTACACACACTGACACACAACACAGCTCACTGACGCACAGGCAGCATACTGACATACACACACTGATAGCCACACTGATACTCCTTCCCCTCACACTAATGTCCTGGTGAGTAGGGGCAGGCAGAGACTGCGGGTCTTCGCCTCATTCCCACCCCCAGTCAATGTTGCCCGCTCTCTGCTCCCACCCCCAGCCTCCTTGGGACAAAAGTTCGTCTATGCACAAAAACACAATTTTCGCAGCGGATTGAACCTTGGCGACACGTTTGCCCATCTTTACAAAGCTTGACACCAAATAAATTAAAAAACCTTGTTATCTATAAAACCAAAGGCCTTTTTTCTGTTTGATAAATCTAGACCAGTTCTCCAGTCTTGCACCAGATTTGCATCGAGGAGACTTGGATGAATAACCCACTTATTGATCTATGTATCAAAATCTTCCAGCTGCTTGACTGGGGCAAAAAAGAAACCAGGTATATCCCGTCTCTAAATGTCCATGCTCCAATTCATTGTAAAAAAAACAAATTGCAATGCTTCGTATATAGGCCTGCGTGTGTGGCCAAGCAAGCAATTGCTTCTTTTAAAATGGTTTACACAGTTTTATATCTGAGGACAAATACTTTAGTTCCTGATATTTAAGAAAGTGCCGGGAAAAATAAAATTGTACTTCTGCACAGGTGTAGCTGTATAGAAATATTCAAAAAGCTAGATAGTTGCCAATGGGTAGCGCTGCTGTGTTACGTACAAAATTGGTAACATACATACATTACCATAATATAAAAATGGATACACCCAGTGGGGAGCGAAGGGGACTGCAGCAGCCCCCGCACTCTTAGTTCCAGTCCCCATATCCTACTCACCTTGTGTGACTCATTACTAATGGATCTCAAAAAAACTTTAACTCCCATTGTCATACTGTACATTTTATTACACACTTAAAAGTGCTTAACCTGTGATAACTAACAAGGAAATGCAGATATTCTAATAACCTATGATAAATTGTACAGCACTTAAAGTAAACATATGTATCTGCATTTTTTTTTTAAAGAAAGACACACTTAAACCTATTGCACTTAACCTACATTTAGGCAGATAGCTGCCTCAAGTATTTAGAAATATACTGTTCTGTATTATGAAATTTTATTATGCAAAATGTACTGAAGAATGTGTGACATACAGAATGATGCTCATCTAACATATTTGGCATTATATATTAGGCAAAATTTTTTATTTTTAAGATCTTATTCTGCACATGAGAATGCCCCTGGATACACAATGGCTATACATCTTGTAAGGAAAAGATTCCAGCTGAACTTGTCTCATATATACATATCATTGTAGCTGTAGAGAGGGTTTTACTAATGATCGCACTAAATCATGTATGCTAAATCATAACTTTCTATCTCATATTGTAGTACAACTGCAAATGCATTTAAAAAGCAATCAAGCTGTGGTTTTACTATGGTACCTACACAACTGATACTGTAAGCACAACAGAATTACATTTTTGACACATTTAATTACATAAACCTAATATTTACATGCATTTTACTGACTATTTACGTATGAAACATGTTCCGAAATGGATTTTAATTATACAGTGATATAATTTTTACCTAATAAATCATTCTTAATTACTGATTGCATTTTAACAATCAATGTTTTGTAAATTCCTCTAGGAAATTTATTTTTTCTTGAATGTGTCAGTTTAAAATTAGAAGAGGCATAACCCATTTGAGTCACTTATAGATTAGCTGTGAGCATTAAAAGCTAACAATGTGACAGTTTAGTTTTACCGTAGTCCATGAAGCTACAGTAAGTAGCCACTGGCTATACTGCATGTGCCATAAGTGTTAAGTGAAATACTTGCATAAGAAACACATAAAGGTCCTTATTCCTGTCACTGCTGGTGAGCGATGAAACACTGGACACCATTTTCTGTATGCAGCTCCTCCAAATGTAAAACATGTGTTAATGTGTTAATCCAGATTTAAAACAAGAAATAATGGATTTATGGGGGGGGGGGGGGGGAATTCATACAGGGATGCAAGAGTCACTATCGTACATTGGCTGCCATTCAAAATGGTAAATCTAAAGCGTAATGAGAAACTTGCAATAAAGAATATGGAATAGGCTTAGAAAATGGCTACAATGCAGTTCATCCGGAGCATATACTGCACCGACACACTTTATTCGAGCAAATACCCAGTATGTACCTGGCAGATACCTGGAATGCGCCGCTCCTCACCTCTGACAAGCCCCGTTGCGTTTGCCTTCCCAGCCTGGGTTCATGCCTGGCTGACGGGCGGCTGATCTGTTAAATGATAATGATTAGGATTTAATAGGCTGCAATGCTTCGCGTGTCTACCAGATGGCATAAATTCATGAATTGTAATGCAGTATATATATATATACTGTGCAGTATTGCAGCCAGTGGGAATAAAATGCTTCAATCCCTGCCTGGAAAATAACCCAATGCACTCGGGCTGAAAACAGTCACAAACCTCAATACACCCGGGTATACCCGAATTCGTGGGACTAGCCGAGCTCGAATAAAGTGTGTCGCCAGTGTATGTGCTGTATGTATATCTTGTATTTTGTACTACTAGGAAATTGTGTAGGGCATTGTGGAACCAGAGCAACACATTCTAACATAAAATGACGCATGTTATTATATAATATTGGTAAACTTGATCAAAGGGTGTTATACATCAATATCACACAGAGGCAGATATGTAACCAGTGTTGCAACTGGAACATTGCTCAGAAAACAGGGGTACATTGCATCATTTTGACTTTGTGTCACTTTGTGTCAATGTATCAAGCTGCTTTGCACCAATTTTGTTCCTCTCTTGTGTAAGGGTGTACTGGGAAGTGTTCATAGAAGGAGTTAGGGGAAAAGATAGCACCATTTGATAATGAAATGTATTTGCACACATCACGCATCTTTACAGTATTAACATTTGCATGCTAAGATGTTTTCCTTTTTCTTTGCATCAAATAAATGATCCAGGTCTGAGTTGATATTACATTTTTCTCCTAAGAGACCTGCTCCAATGGTAAAAAGCAAGATTACCATGCTTCATACTTCTGCTGCTGGCACAAACTGATGTACCAACATACTCCTGCTGCTGGCACAAACTTCCCTTAGGCCAGTTGGGAATGGGGATAATAGCATGATAGCATAAGATTGATGGAGCTTTGCTGGTTGGAGACCCCTGGTTGTTTCTGGTAATTGAGCCAAGTACAGATGTACTGTAGCAGGCATTATTCCTTTATCACACAATATTGCGTTACCACTGGTGAGTTTTAATCTATATATATAAGTCTCAAATAATGTTTGTGTGTGTATGTCTGCTGGACAGCTCATTGGCCTGCGGTCCAGGCAGGGAGAAGAGACACACACGCACACTCTCCTCACACCGTGACCGCGTGCGCCTCTGACCAACACCGCACACCGTGAGCACACACACACCCTCTCCCGGTGGCCGTCACTCTCCCCCGTCAGCCGGACAGGCCCCGCACCTTCCCTGCTGCTCGCACTCACAGGTGCAGAGAGGGGGTGCATGCACAGCGCTCCCCGGACGGGAGGAGGGAGAGCAAAGAAGGGCTAGGCGCGCGACAATCGGAGGAGCGCGGGAGAGAGGAGCGGTGCTGTGAGTCCTGGCAGAGGGGAGGGGGCTTTGTGGTCCGTACCTTCGGAAGAATACAGGGGAGGGGGCTTTGTGGTCCTGTAACAGGGGAGGGGGATTTGTGTGGGGGGGAGGGGCAGTGTGTATGTGGGGGGGGAACGACAGTGTGTATGTGGGGGGGGGAACGACAGTGTGTGTGGGGGGGGTCAGTGTGTATGTGGGGGGGACCACAGTGTATGTGTGGGGGGGAATGTGTTTGGGGGGTGTGAAAGGTTGCGTCCCAGCCTTTGTTTAAAGAAGTCGCAGCATCAGACCCTGGGAAGAATGGAAGAGGCTTTTGCTGTTCTCTGAACCTTCTTTTTATTAGGTATTCCACATTCAGGTGTACAACAACCAGTTCCCCCAGCGTGATGTCTCCATACAGAGAGTAGCCAGCAATATCTGCATTAGAAAGTTTGCATCCTTTCACTGAAGTTCCACAGACATCCTCATATCACATAACAGCAACAAGGAGTGCAGAAAAAGAACAACCTTCTATCACACAGCAACAACAAGGAGTGCAGCAGCCCCAGGGAAAGAAACCCCCTCCCTTTGATTACTGGTTAATTTGGACCAAACCAAATTAAGTATACCACACAGGGGAGTTGTCTCTCAAAACTTACACAATTAGCAAACATAATACACTTCACACAACATACAATTTTCTATAGCAAGCCCCAAAAAAACAACAGTACCTTTTACAAACATCCCATGCATGTCTTTACTCTGCAAAATAAATGACATTCAGTATCACTTACTTTAATCCCCCCCCCCATACCATGGTATAATCTACCCTGGATGGTATGCAGGAAGGAAACGCCCTTTTCCTTTTTAACAGAGACTGCCCATGGCTGTGTAACATCAAACTGTGTTTAACACCAACCACGCCTGCATTGTACTGACTGACCTCAGGACACCACATTAAAAGGTTAGTAAAGTTTCAGGTAAAGGCAACAAAAAAAAGATTGCTGGGCCCAGCAAAAAAAAGACAGAAACAGAAAGAAAGATAAAGTGGTGCACTTGATGCCAGAAAGCAAACATGCATTTTAACTTCTACAAAAGTGCAAGCAGCCCTGTCACAGGGGGGACAGTGTGTGTGTGGGGGGGCAGTGTGTGTGTGGGGGGGGGGGGACAGTGTGTGTGTGGGGGGGACACAGTGTGTGGGGGGGACCCTGTGTGTGTAGAACACTGTAGGGGGGGGGGAGAACGAAGCTGCGCATGGGGGGGGGAAAGACACAGAGGGGGGAGCGGACAAACAGACAGGGGGAGTGAAGAGAGAGGGGGGAGCGGAAAATTGTACTCCCGGGCAACGCCTGGTCTCTCAGCTAGTATTCTATATTATAGAATGATTGTAATTGACAGTTCCTGCCTGGATATTGTAATACTATGTTACCCGGCGTAACATACCCCAATCTAGGAGATCTGAAAGGTTATTAAGTAAACATTACTCATTGTTTTCACCCCTCTCTGTAATGCCTTGCTGTTTCCTGTCCCTTCTTCCCCACCTTACTCTGTTCCATCATCCCCTGCTCCTCTTTGCACTCTCTCTTCCACTCTCTTTGTACTCCCTGCTTTAGGCTGAGTCCATAGAGGTGGAAGCCGCGCTCCTCCACGCTGACGCTGAGGCTTGCCTACTCGGTCAGGAGCGATTCCATGGAATGGCAGGCAGGCAAGCTAGCGTGCGCGATCGGGAGGCAGGGGGAGGCGGGGCAGTGACATCGCTGGCCAATAGCCGCAAAGCGCCAACGTCAACATGACGTCACAACGTCGACGTCATGACGCTGCTTCACGACAGCGTGCTGAGAAACAGTTTCGGATGTCAGCTGAAAATCCCTGCGCCTCAACACGCCTGCGGATGCTCACGGGAGCCCCCTCTCAAGACATCCTTATTGAGGATGACGGGGCTCATCGCGGAGTGTCCACACGGCTCAGCGCTGCTTCCCTCTCTATGGACCCAGCCTTACTGTGTCTTCTCCTCTCTGTGCACACTACAGTGCACTGCATCCTCTCCTATTTATCACATCTTTCTCCTCTCCTTGCTCTCTCTATTTCCTTCTCCTACTGACCTTAAGAAGAAAAGTTCCCTGATGAAGTAGCCTTCACTACGAAACGCGTTGGATAGATTTTAATAGCCCATATGCTAATCTTTATCACAATCTGCGTGCTTACATTCTTGTAGAGTTTTTAGCATTTTTTGTGGAACTTCGTATTATCAAAGTGACGTGATATTCCACTTTACGGCCATCCTCACAATACGGCCGGTTGCAATTAACATACGGGACGTTCGGCGAATCAGCCCGGCGGTGGCTGCAACAGTTCTGACTCTCGAGAGTGTCCCCACTGAAAATCAGCTGGACGGAGAGGCGGTTTGGACGGCCTTAACCTGCGGGTGCTTCCTACCTTGGCTTTGGAGAGGAGCAGAGGATATACCCCAAGTGTTGCGACGGTGTGTTCCCAGGTGGAGAATTCCTCCTCGGCAGTGGGGCAGCTGTCCCTCGATCCAGTGGTGACTCTGTGACGTCGAGTAACTCATGTCATTGTACATGAAATGCTGTTAAACAATTGATCTGATGTACGCAGATATTTTACCTTCACAATATATATATATATAACTTTTACATACTTCACTATGTGCGTTTGCGCTTTTGTTTTCTTTGTATTCCTACTGACCTTGCTTTCTCCCCTCCCCTCTCTTTGCACTCCCTCCTGCCCGATGTGCATATTGCTCTCCATTCCCTCCTGCTCGTCTTCCCTGTCTCCTCTCATTGCTATCTCTCTCTGCCTCCTCCTCTCCTTGCAGTCTCTCCTCCCCTCCTTCATGCCCTGCTCCTTTTTGCACTCCCCACTTTTCACTCCCTGTGTTGCTGTGTCTGGTCCCCTCTGTACATACTAAATTCCCTCCTCTCCTACTTTTCTCATCTGTATCATCCTCTCCTTGCTGTCTCCACTGCCATTAAAATCATCTCCCCCAGTGTTTCCTGGATAAGTTAGAGGCCACCCAGTCTATAGTACAGATGCAGCCACCAGTATTAGAACACTTACCTGGGAGATTCTGGGAGGTTTTGGGGCAGTCTCACAGTAAATGCTTCAACATTTCTGTGAGATTCTTATTGGCCCATCAGATTAACACAGTGGGGGGTCCCTGCAGTCCCATTCAAACTGAATGGGACTGCAGGGAGCCCTGCTGTGTTAATCCGATGGGCCAATAAGAATCTCACAGAAATGTTCAGGCAATATTGCAGCAACTTTGAGGCATTTACTGTGAGACTGCCCCAGAATTTCCAAGGCATGAGTTCTGATACTCGTGGCTGCATATGTATGTATATCTTTATTTATAGAGCACTGATAGTGTATTCAATGCTTTACATAGACAATACAGTACAGGGATTTATAATAATATAATAAGTGCAGCAAAGTTAAAGAATAGTAATGGAAATTCCTACCCCGGAGAGAAACAGCAGCTGATTGAATAAGTGCAGTAGGTGGCAGTGCTTGGTAGGAGCAACTGAGAGTGTGCGACACTAGCCCTGAGTCCAGGCTATTGGGATGCTTCTTTTGAGAGGTAAGTTTTATGGTTGGTGTAGAGGGAGAGGGGGGTTGGCCCGGTATTAAAGGGGTTGCACCCCATATGGCCACCCCCTGACCTCACCAGGGAGGCAAGGGGCTAACTGGACTACGGTCCAGGAATGTGGCTTACACCTTGTCATGTCAGGAAACTGTATGTTCCCCTGTTCCCATGTTTCATTATAATCCTGTATTTTAATGTTTTAAAGTGCATTTCTGTATCTCCAGTTCTGGAGGTCCCAGAGAGTTTAAATTTGGCCAAAATATGGAGTCACTGTAGGCATTAAAAACTGGCAAATTTCGACCCACTGAGCCCACCAGAATGGAACTTATTAATATGTGTAGATATTAAAGAGAATATGTATGGTATTTTGGATCTGCTCTGAAAATGCAGACGCCATCTGCTATGCTAATAGGTCATGAAGGGCAGCCGGATGATTGAGCATAAGCACTGTGATCAAAAGTAAACTGCCCTGATTGTTTACACTAAGTACTAATCAACAGACCAAGTACTAATCAACAGACTCTGACACTCTAATTGTTACCTGAGGGCAGAGAATCATCAAACTGGAGTGGTTTGTAAGTGTTATGTCTACACCTACAAACAATGCAGATCCTACCAGATACTTAATTTGGTAGACTGGTCGTCGCCCCTGATTTAATTATGGGGCTACAGAAATAAGATCCTCAGAGTCCCAGTACACATGAGCTAACTAGCTGGGGGGCATTGTTTAAACTGTGTCTTCACGTTAGGGATTGGATACAGATCATTGTTCACCAATAGTCTGTGTTCAATGTTAAGAATAGGGTTACACAGGTATATAAACTGTGTCAACCCTACAGTTTTTAGTTGGAGTTCTTCTTCTGATACCATCTTGAATGTCACCGGATTGCTGGAGAATTGCTAGCTGATACTTCTCCATTCCCCAACCCTAAGTAAGTGTTACCTTCTTGTCTGTTAATTGTACTATATTGCTGTGTTCACCTTATTTAAGGAATAAATTATATTTTATTATATCTAAGCCTCGTTCAGTTCAACCCAGATATTTGGTGTTCATTATATCTTGTCATAAGTTACCGTGACAGTTGGTCTGTATTAAATTAGATGTGTTAACACCATTAGCGGGGAAAGAGGTGGCAGGGAGGCAAGAACAGATGTGTATATGGCTGGGTTCATGATTAGGAGAGATATCTCCAACAGCAAGGAGAAGGAGGAGAGGATTTGTGGGGGTGCATTTTATTGAAGGGTGTAGAAGGTGTTGGAAAAGGTGTGTACAAAGTGACGCAGTGTATGGGCAGGCGCATAGGTGGAGTGAAAGAGAGATGAAGAAATGTGGATAGGAGAGTGGGGAAGTTGGAGAGAACAGAAAAGTTTACAAAGGAGCGAGGAAATAGCAAATTGGGAGGGCATAATGATATAGGAGGAGAGCGTTCCCAGGTAATGTAGGATTATAGTAGTTGTGGTTGAAAGAGAAGGAGTATAAATCAGGCCGGGCAGTGTATTACTGAAGAATAAGCAGCAGATTAGAAACAGTCTATAGATGTTTACAAATTGACAGAACATTTAGAAAGTCAAGTTGTCAAAGTTGCAGAGTTGTTGTTGTTGAAGTGCAGAGTCCAGTTCTTCATGTAGTCTCCACCTCCAATTCTACCAACAATATTAACTCCACAGACACTTCAGATGTTACTAAGATGTTAGCACAGATGTTACGCAGAAGCTTATAAAGTTAGTCTTCAGATGTGAAAAAATTGTCAGAGCATTTAGAAAACCAAGTTCTCCCAGTTGTAGGGTTGATGATGAAGTGCACAGTCCAATTTGTGTATTCTTCACCTTCAATGCAACTCCAATTTGAAATCCACAGACACTTCATACAGTATGTCAGTTAAGATGTTACATAGCCAATATGCCTTCTCATTAAACAGGATGTGCAGTCTCATTGGCTGTCCCTGGGTGAGTGACAGGCCAATCAGCCTATCATAGAGTGGGAGGGATGTGTATCCTCACTGGCTGTCTCTGGGTGAGTGACAGGCTGTTCAGCCTATCACAGAGGGATGTGCAGACATCCTTAGAAAAACATATATAGATAAACAGCATGTTGTATACATAGCATAACAAATAGACTACCAGGGTGTCTAATTTATTTACTGCAACTAGTCATTTTACCCTAAAGCACTTTGCCATATCTGTGCCTCATACATGATAAATCGATAAACGAAACAGTAGTATTAAAGCATTATCCTCTCACTTCAGCCTTACCAGTGTATAAATAAATACTGATTTTATCAGCACATAATACTAGTTTTTCTCCACTGTTAAACTTTAATCACGTTTACCCTATGTTTTAGCATTGAAACGGTTTGGAAGTGTTCATGCATTCTCCTAAAATATATTACTGTATGCAATATTTATGTTACTTAAAACTAAAGAGCATTTTCAGCAATTAAAAATGTATTTGAATACATAATAGGATTGCCAGTGTGTTTCATAAAGCCTCTTATTGTAGCAGAAATTAATATAGATGTTCTGTGAGGAAAGGTAAAGATTCCCACATAATAAGTAGAATATGAAGTGGGAGTACAAACCTGGCCATATTGAGCTGCCGGCTTTGTTATAAAAAGCCTGAAGCAAATATTGAATCTAAAATAAAAGGGCTTTCTGCAACTACTATTTTTTTCTATAGATTTGTAAATGTTGTGTCAGAATAATAAGACCTTTAAGTTCCAGTAAGTACATTTTGGAGGAGTAACAAGACTTAGCAGATCATGGCCATTGAATGAAGTCAAGCCTTTAGGGGAAGTGCTTTAGGTTATTTTACAAGTTGACGACCTTTGGAATCATGATAACAAAAGAAGAAATCTGAGAATGAGTCACTTATATGCTTACATAGTGATAAAAATTAATAAAGTGCACTGTGAATATTACATGTCAACACAGGGAGCTGAAATTCTAGAAACAAATCACCCTTTTGAGTTTTCTGACGTCTGGTTACTTCTGTGGACAGATCCGGATTTAGTTAATCCCAATAAAATGTTATATATTTTATATTTGTGTACTGGATTCACATTCCTTCTTTTACTAATTAGTTAGCTGTGGGAGCCTGGAGAGAGTGGAGAGAGTGTCAGAGTCTTCCTAGACATCCTGCTCCTAGCCACAGTTCCTTTCTCTGTCCATCGGGTGTGCTGCTGTGTTCGTTCTGCTCTAGGGTTCCTCTGTCTGTCTGTCTCTTTGTTGCTCCTGTCCTCTGTCCTTATAGTTTCCTGTTTCTTGTACCTCTCTTACCTTTGTTTTGTGTCCAGACTCATTTGGCCCATGCTTCTGCTTCTGTCCCTGATCTGTTTATGTTCCTGTTTTGAGTCCTGTTCATATTAAAGGCCCTTGCTATTGAACTAGATTGCCCCAGTCTGTTCCCTGCTAGCAAGTCCCAGTCTTGTTCCTGCTCCCTTGTCTCAGTTCCTGCTCCCCTGCCCTGCTCCTGCCTTCCTGTTGCTGACACTGCCTGTGACCACGATGATCCTGCTTGCTGCCTGCCAACGAACCCTGCTTGCGACCCCAACAATTCTTGCATGCTCCCCACTGTTCCGGCCACCGAGGTCCTAACCGCTCCAGGAGTCTCCCCCTTGACAGAGAGGGAGGAAACGGAGGTGAGAGAGAAAGACTCCTCATTTATTAGCTCAATGTTTCAGCCCATACATACAAGAGCTCTTGAAAATGTATTTATGGGCCAAAACGTTGAGCTAGTAAATCCAACTTTTGTGCAATGTGGAGTGCCTGCCCTTCTTTGACTGCCTGCAGGGGGCGCGCGGTTTACAGAGGCCTCGCGCTTCCCAAAGGCACTTAAATGAAGTGCCGGGGGAGCTGCATGGCCTCTGTAAACCTTTACTTACCTTGGCTTCACACGCATCACCATGGCAACGCGGTGTCAAATGACGCAGTGAGGTCATGTGATGTCACATTGCTATGGCAACGTGACATCATGACGCCAGAGCCAAGGTGGGGGGGTGAGGGGGGCGCGGGGGTGAGGTGACCGCCGGCAGGGGTCACAGGGAAAAAAGTTTGTGCTCCCCTGCTCTAGCACAATAGAAACTGAAACTAACCCCACATTTATAATTCAAACCCTAAGATTATGTGCATTCTAACAATACTATACTAGTAACTGCAAAGGGCTTATACTGTATATACCAGTCAATAACTCCCAGTTTTTTTTTAACACACGTAACGGTTGGTCGTTTATATAGTTTCGACCATTTGACTGTCTTTACTTGCTCTACCACTATATATAAAATAATATACAGTATGCATGAAATATATAAAATTAATTATGTTAATCAACCAGTTGCAGTTCTGTTACCATCCTTAAGTTACCTGTGGTGTACATAAGTAACTATATAGGTAACCAGAGTTGGTATGCTGCCATAGGACACATCTCTACCAGTATATTAGGTAATCACTTGAAGTAGGGTTAACAGCCTTGGGCGGCGCTTATAGTGCTGGCGACGCGACCGATGTCAGCCATCGCCACACCAAAAGTTGTCATTTGGTTTGAAGTGACTGTAGCCAGCGACATCACCAAAGGGGGCAGGCCGCGGTCTCTGATTGGTTTAGAGACAGTCACATGTCGCGACTGTCTCTAAAAGCGGCTTCCAAATTTTCAGACGCGATGTCGCTCCGTCACTGTCGCAGTTACTATAAGTGCTGGCGACGGAATCAATTGATTTGTTTTGGAGTGACGTCACATCGCCGTCGCAAGGCACTATAAGCGCAGCCTTAGTTGGGTACTTGAGTAACTATATTGATGATCAGGAAGTCCATTCCCTACAGACAAGGTCATCAATGGTCTACTGTCTTGGTCTCTTATGATATCAAGTGCAGGTCTCTTAAACTGTGTGTTATCTACAGATGACATGGAACTGTGACTGAGAAATCAAATAAAACAAATTAGCACACAGTCTGAGGGAAAATAATTTGTTCATGTACCTGAGTCTTCATTTAATAAATCTGAGCAGAGTCCAAAAAGGGCAGCCATGAGTTCTGACACCATGCAGGAGCTTGCATGCAACCATATTATTATCACCATCATTATTTTTGCTAAATAGTTTACAAATGGAGTACATATGAACAAGGGAGAAAAAACAGCAGAGATTACATGACAATATAATTTTTTCTCATGAAATGTAATTTTTTTCGATTATTCAAATCCAAATTGGTATTTTGGCACCACGAAAACCAGAACACGGAAAATTATAGAAATAAAACCAAATCACAAGTCGAATTGCACATCTCTACTTTGTAAGTTCTTACTTTAAGGCTTATCATTAAAGAATGTTTACCAACAGAACATAAAAGGTAGAATTAAAAACATAACATGTTTCATTTTTCATCAGTGTTTGTGGTCAGCATAGCATTGGCTTTATAATTACATTTATAAAGTCTTGTCCATTTAGTTCAATTTAACAATAACAATGATTAGAAAGAGACCTTAGCAGGCATTTGTAGCTAGACACCGTCAATATACCTCAACCTCAATTGATTTAATCAAATCACCCTAGTGTAAAAACATGTCTCAGTAAGTACTGTAGACTGTGAAACAAGAGAGCTTTGTGCAATATCTCTAAAAAGTTAATACATACAGTAAGATTAAAGCTGACAGTTTGTCCATGGAGTCATCCTTTGTTTGAGACAATTTGATTAGGGTTATCCCAAATTGCATGAAACTAAAAAATAACTATCAGTGTAACAGGGCAGAAGAATTGACATTAATGCAAAGGAAAGTAATTGTTACTATTCCAAAAATAGAAGTTCACATGGGACACCAATATCAGTTTGTAACCTGACTTGCATGACCATGAATGTACTGTATCTACCCTTATGGAGACAATTGTGCATGGCAGCAAAAACTAACCTCTGTAATATTCTGAATATATACAAGGTAGCAGTCAGACTTACGTCAACCAATACTCAGTGTTCAAATATTTAAAAGTCTCAACATTGAAATAGGTAATCCAAGTATGTGATTTTGTTTGCAAATATTTTTCTTTTTAACATATAATTGAAGCAGGGGGTATCCAGAGCTGAACCCTATTCATTTCAGCTCTGGGACACCCTGGTTCTGGAAATACAGACCTCTTTAGGAGGTGCTGAAAGCTGCTCCACTCAGCTAGCAGGGAACACAAAATGGCCACTTTTCAAACCTCCCTGCGGGCCAATAGGAAGTCTTTGGCTTTAAACTTTGCAGAGATACCAGCACCCCCTTTGGAGGTGTGTATCTCAGGAAGCAGGGAGTCTCCAGAGCTGAAATTACTGGGGTTCAGCTCAGGAGACTCCCTGCTTCAAACCGATGTTAAAAAAAATAATTAATAAAAAAAGCTCATTAATTTCTGCTTTAATTGATGTTCTGAAACAGATGCTCACATATTTTTCAATTGAGGGCAGTCAGCAAGCCCCTCCTTTGTTTGTTTCATTACACATCTCTTCTTGAAGGGCGAACCCTAAAGATTCTTTTGGGTGACCTGCCATTACAAATCGATTTAATCATGGGCAGCCTTGCGAAATTTAGTCAATAAGTAATGGTAGCTTTTCAAACCTCCCAGCTATATGCACAAATGGCACAGTTTTGGAAATGTAAACAGATTTTTTTTTAACAATATCAATAATGATAACAATGGTGTTCTACGCACTGTAGCCATTTAAATTATATCAATTTTGGGTAAGTATTCCAATTTTTGATTTGTACTAGAAAACCCAGAGTAGAAAAAACTAGGGTGTAGAGACATGCTGGTGGTCATTTATGAGAACATTTAAATAAAAAAAAGTGTTTCAAATTAAACATACTACAGTATATGTGAAATTGTAAGGAAAGAGCATCATGATGGAAATTAATTAAAATATAGAAGCAGCAGCATCTTAATTCTTTTGTTGACAAAATAGCATCAACTACCACTTAAAAGAAAAGGTGTTTACCATTTCCTAGGCTATAATAATATAAATAAACAGAATGAAAAGGGCCACGGTAACATGAAACTATATTCACTGACAATAAAATACCTAGTAGTAAATTATATATACAGTACGGTGAAGTGGCTGTATGGGACGTTTTTGGATGAAAATCCCCATTGAAGTCTACAGTATGGGCTGTTCGTGGTCGAAAATCCCCATTCAGCCAATTTGGACTTTATAGAATTTACCCCTTATTCTCTTGGCATATTTGTCCTTTAATTCTTTTTAATTCAGTGATACTGTTTTTAAAACTGAACTTTTATTTGTTAGAAAATTTACAAGTCAATTGCAGACAAGATAATGGCGCAGCTTCTTAAAATGTTGCCAAGCTAAAGCACACAGTGTAGGCCATTCCCTGCAATGGGCCTTAGGATGTGCTAAGATTGTTGTACCATTTAGGAAATCTAGGTTAATATCCCTTATGTGTCCATGTCAGTGACTTACTTGTCACATTTAATTTAGCCCAATTCAAAGCAATTAGCCCTGACATGCATTCCATAGTTGCTATCTTACTATACATGCATTAAACCTATTTTTACAGTCGTAATATCCATATCAGCTACATATTTGAAGTGCCATACATGCCAGAACACTATACGTTCAGCAATTATCAAAATCAATGTTATCTGAAATCACAGACTTCTCTTCACTTAACATCCCCCTAAAATATTAGGTATCTTATCCATGTTTTAGCCATATATAAAATAATAAAGTATACATTTTTGTTGGACAAGGACATACAATTGTATGAATATTGGAAATGTGGCTTGTTGTAATTGTCATGTTTTAAATTCATTTTTTTCTAGATTCCAGGTACAAATTGCACATGCATGGACAGAGGATAAATGAGTAAGCGGATGCACAGTTACATAACATTTAGCCTTTCAGCCATGACAAAAGCCAGCAGTCTTTATTGAACTGCAAAGCACACTGTACCTCATGAGAGGTACGCAGCTAATCTTTTTCATTTAATATTTGTCAAAGTGGCGCATCTCTCAGCAATGAAATTAGTCCTAACAAATAAAACAGGTTATGTGTGCTAGAAACTGCATAATAATCAGCAATTGTATGTTTTTCATGTAGCCACTAATATTTTTTTTTTTAAATGTGGTCCTATATTGAAATGCGAATCACCTAAGACATCTAAAGAGAAATCCTGGCACATACTGTAACAGATGCAAATGGTGTAATGAAACATAAAAAGCACAGTGATGTTAAATATATATATTCCATACTAATGTATTTCATTATGTGACAGGGAAAATTGGCTTGGAAAATACATATAGTTCCTCTACAACAGTTATTTCTTCCACACCGAGTATTCAAATGGAAGATAAATTTAGGACTGACAAAAATAGCAAACATTCGTGATAAATAGTGCAAAGGTAAATTGAATTCAAATGAAGAGACCTGTTGGGGATAATTATTTGGATGCCGGAGCTAGATAGGATTAAAAGAGATATACATTTACTGCCAAAATTATACAAGTACATAATTCATTATGCTATATTTAAGTCTAGCCATGCTGATTGCAGAGATTCTATTTTTTCTTTTTTTATGTTGCAATTTATAGATTAATTTGTAGATTTTTTTTGGCGACTTTCACATTGGATGGCTTCAGCTGTAGCCTTTGTTTTTGCAGCCCACTCACAATGAAAAAATGCTCTAGCAGTTTATTAATGTTAAACAAGAAAAATATGCAACAAGCTTTTATGGTTGCACATGTTTAAATACATTGGCTCTAAGCAAATGGGAACAGAATTAGTATGTATCTCATTTATGGGGCACAAATACATTCAAAAAGCTGTCCATGTCAAGAATAATAGTTCTTCCCAAACCAGGAAGGAATCTGGAAATTGTCGGCACATACTGGCCTATTTCAGTTTTTTCATCAAAAATTATGGCACGTAGGCTAGTCACAACAATGCCTAATCTCATTTCAAAAGAACAAACAGGTTTCAGCAAAAATAGACATCCGGCAACAGACATCAGAGCAGCTTTAGCCACAGTAATAACTAGTGAACAGATGGCGCTAAATTAAAAGGTGCAATATAAATGTGTGATATATACCAAATATAAGTGTGTCAAAATAGTGGGGGGAAAAACAGTTACAACTATAAATCAATTATCTCATAAAAATGTATATCTAACAACATAAATTTGTGCAATCGGTGAAAAAATACACATATATTGTGGCTATTCGTGAAGAATAATGTCCAGAAATAACACATGTTAAAACGGGCTAAAAATTGACAGATGATATATACAGTACAGTAGAGGTGTATAATAGTAATTTCTCTGTTAAATACTGAATTGCAATAGTCACTGGTTCCAAAATTAGCACCACTAGGATTCCAGGGATCCTTGCAGCTCCTTACGGTTTGACTTATATCCCAAGATACCTAATAAAATAGAAAAAGAGAAATGAATGCTCCCATCACATAGTACGTTTTATAAAAAAAATTGTCACAGTTTAAAAATGGAGCTTTTACAATCACAATAATTAAACACTTGAAGGCTTATAAAGGAGACCAAACAACTTGAGATTGTGATGCTTGATCTATGACGAGTGAGCCCAAACGCCAACCTTGGTATTAGATTGTCGACCACGTGTAGAGCCGCAAACGCATCTCATTGAAGTGGATGGTTCCACCCTCTCAGCATGTAATATTAGTCCGTGTGTGATGTCATTAGTCTCCATATGCAAGTAACCCTTCGCATATCAATGCTGATAGCAGCTTCACAGGAGGAAGAATAGGAACAGAAAGAAACGGAGTATTTATTTAAAGAAATGACAACAGACTAGGGAGAAGGGTAGGGTGACCATATTTGTCTCTGCAAAAACCAGGACAAATGTCACGCATGCGGGATTGGCAAGCTCCGACCGCGCATGCACAGTCAACAAGTGCCGATCGCGCATGCACGGCCAACGGGATTGAAACACAGAGACAACGCCCTAAAATTCGATACAGAGCCCTAAAAAGGGACATCTGGTCACCCTAGAGAAGGGAAGTGAGATTCACCAGAAATTGGATTTTAGACATGGATACTTTCTCAAATATCAAGCAAGATCAACAAATGATGGGAGAGACAAATTTTAGATATTTATTACATATGCCATTATAAAAAATACCCAAACATTATAAACTCAATCCTTTGCTAATAAATACATGCAAGGCCTGGCAGCAAACAAGACATATTGTGAAAATAAATACAAGTCATACCATCTACCTCTGAGCGGTAATCCGGATTTTCAGGAGGGAAAGGCAGATACTGTAACTCCTTCCTTCAATGGGAATAAAGGGGAATAAAAACACTTACAAGATATAATCACTGTTGTTACAGGAGAAATACACCCTTAACGAAAAAATAAATATCCAATAAACAGTTCTTTATGTACTTACAAGCAAGGCATTACATCAATGAGGTTCTTAGAGAAAATCCATTGAATGTTTTATTTGTATTTAATAGCCTCAAAACTCTGGGATCTTCCATCTCTTACTTTTACAATCTCTGCTGCACAGAGATAAACTATAGATCTAGCAAAGGTGGGATCCAGGCATGGTTTGGAAAATTCACAGACATAATTGAGGAAATTATTCTAATGGGATTGTAACATAGATTAAGGAATTCTCCATCCACACAGGTCCATGAGATGCTGTATAAACTATTACATTATACTTATATCATACCATCTATTAGATTTAATATGGGCCTCAGCCCAGTTATTAAATACTTAAAATGTGACTCTAAAAGCACAATAATATTTCAGAGGTTTTGTTGTACTTCTGAGATTACATAAATGTAACCGCTCCATACTTCTCTAGGTTAATTAAAACATATACTAGGGTGGGAACTCGAGTCGTACTCCCCAGTATGTACGTAATTCTAATCAATGGGTGGAGAGCCTGGCTGGCGTGAGACAATATAACAAGACACATATTCAAATAGCAATTCAGCTCAACCTCGTTATAGCGTGATCCGCTACAACGCAGATCTGCTTATAACCTGGTGTGAGCAAGGCTCCCGTTTAAAAAAAAATGTAAATGTCAATTTTTTTTCGGGGGGGGGGGGGCAAACTTGCACACACACACACACAGTCTCCCCGGGCCGCATCGTGCGGCCACCAGTGTGTACCGCATGAGCTGGGCCCAGCGGAGCGAGGACATGGTGGCGGGAGAGGGGCGGGGTGACAAGCCTGAGGCGGACCCGCGACGCCGCAATTCCAAACCCTGCTCCTCTCTGAGCGGGGGCTGCAAGGGGAGCCCCGGTAACCTCAGTGCATGCACATGGGCTGACCTTGTCTGCTGCTGCTGTTACCGAGTACAGGGACATGGTAACCAATGATGACACGCTGTGTGTGGCCCAACTGTGCTCCATGCGTGGCTTCCACTGCCGGGCGTGCTGCGATGCCAGGCTCAGGGAGAGCTGGGGAGTTATCCCAGCTCCCTCCCCCCGGCGGACATGGAGTCACTGATCGTGGCAGCCATTTATTTAAAAAAAAATTATCGCGATCCCGGTTATAACGTGGTCGGATCGGGTGGACCCCGAGGACTGCGTTATAACAGTGTTCAGCAGTATTTTGTATTCATGTAACAACCCAATGATCCCATTTACTGTAGATCTCAGTTGTGAGGATCTTATATACTGTACCACTTATGACAATTTAACACAACAAATGTGTGTATGGTTGCCCTACTGTCCCTCAGTCCCTTTCTCAGTCCAAGTGGCCCATAACTTATCAAGATGGCCCATGTAGGTGCCGGCACAGTGTTGGAGCTTGTTTTGACTACTACAGGGTTTATTATATAGGTCTTGGCTACATTTTCTGGACTATAGGGTATTCACCTTGGCTTTCAATATTTCCAACGCAATATAGGAAGTCAAACTGGGAACTTCAGCACACTGGACAAGGCCCCAAAAATTTCTGCGACCTGGCCCAGTACTTTTGAAGAGGTCCCATGTAGGTACCGGCACAGCATTAGAGCTTGTTTTGACCACTACAAGGTTTATTACATAGGTCTTGGGTAAATCTTCTGGCCTAGTCTAGGCTATCAACATTGGCTTTTCAGCACCCTGGACAAGGCCCCAAAATGTTCTGCGACCTGACATTAGGTGCTTAAGCACCCGACGCCAGGTATAGCTGGAGCCAAAAAAAATGTGTGTTAAGTCCCACCTTAATGTCAACGGCCTGCTGTGGACACACCTATCTTGCATATCAACTCTAATGGCCCTTAAAGTTTTAGCAAAGAGATGGACCTTAACGCATCTTTAGTGAGCTTTGAAGATAGTCGTTAGCACTTAATGAGACGTTAAATTAAGTTAACATCTCGTTAAATCAATAAAGGAGCTTTGTTGATCTGCCCCATTGGGAGCAAAGTGTTTGTTTTGCACAAATACCATCCAAATGTGCCATTATAGATTGCTGTATTTTAAAATTATGTTAAACGAGAACCACATGTACATACATCAGTATATATCTATACATATCTATGCCTGCTGAAGTAAAGACATCCAGCTTACTGCATAAAAAAATCCTTGAATATGTTTACTGTAATGTAATATAAATTGAATGTTTCTAACCAAGAGGTGAAGCTTTTATGAATGCTACAGACAGTAATGCTCCTAGGATCTTCTTTACAATGATGTATGTTCTTTGGTATGTCCATGTATTCCTCAGCATGCATCAATGTGTACAGTAAGTCAAGCTGTAGTATCATTCATGTATCGCTCATGTGTAGCCTCTTCAAATGTTGTTATGAATTTCTACTAGAATGAACAAAGAATAACATTTCCTTATCTATCTCACCAGACATCTAAAAAGGCAAACATTTGTATTTATTTCTAATGGAACCTGTGTAGCATATAGTGTTGACCTCAATCTGGTCTAGTGTTCTTTATACTGTAACAATACTATTGGATTTAATTAAGCTCATTGAATAGTTATAACAGTATTTAAAGTACATGATAGGAGGTGTGTAAGAATCAGTATATGATTTTTTATTTAATAAAGGTGTAGCTGGAGCCATAAAAATATATATTTTTTATAACTCAAATTTTATTGAAGTTTTTCATCATGTAACAATACATAGTTTCATATTCATATGCATCACATGTGTTATACATAAAATCGATTTGTTAGAAAGAGAGAATCGGAACTTAAATCAGGAGGGGTGGGGCGGGAGACCACCTGTCTGCCTCTCCATCTTCCAATCCAAGTTTCCCCTCTTCCAAAGTTCAAGAGTATATCTCCCACGTGGCCAACCTCTCTGCTCTCTACTTAGAGTTCTACTTTAGATGTTTTCCTGCTAAAACTTGTCCATTTTGGGTCAGCAGAGAACGCGTTTCCGAAACTATCACAGCAAAATTGTTGTACCATCCACCCCTGGGATGTCCATTTGTGCTGGCCATATAATCCAGAGCTTTAGAAATGTAGCAACAGTATCATTAACCAAACTCACTAGCTTTTCCATCTTGCATACAAACCAAATTCTATTTCTGATTGCAGGAATAGTTGGAATTTCTGATTGTTACCATATTGCTGTGATTGCACACCTCGTCGCTGTTGCGAAGTGCGGATCTAGTATACTTTGTATTCTTGAGATCCCCTCTACTGGCCTGTTTAGTAGTAACAGCCAGGGGTCTAATGGGATTATGTTGCCCCAAATCCTCTGGAGCCAATCTTTAATTTGCTCCCAAATGGGGAGTATCCGAGGGCAGGACCACAGCAAATGTAGGAGATCTGCCTCACCTCCACATTGCTTTGGACACAATGGGGAGTATCCTGGCACGAATTTAGATAATTTCAGCGGGATGAGTTACCACATCATTAAAACTTTATACACGTTCTCCCTTAACGTCGAACATATAGAGCTCTTAGCCACGACTATAACTATTTCTCTCAATTCCTCTTCCTCTAGGGTTTCCCCTAGGTCCTGTTCCCATTGTGTCATATAGTTCAGTGTCTTTGAGTATGCTACCCCGAACAGACCACCTCTCCGTATAGCCGAGAAATGAGTCCCCTAGTTCCTGTTTTTAATATACAGAGATTTTCAAAATTTGACAAAATTTATTGTAGAATGCTCAGATTTGTAGGAATCTAAAAAAAATCTGTATGTGGAATGTCATTTTCAGACTTAATTTGTTCGAATGTTTTGATGCTATTTCTACCCTCGAGATCCTTAAATCGGAAAAAAACTTTGTTTCCAAATTAGAAAATCTCTGCTGTTGAGACCTGGAGCGAAATCTGGATTACCGTATATGGGGGTCATTAATTAATTTTTTGTCGTCAGTGAGTACCTAAATTTAGTCTCCTCCCAAATTGCAAGGGAATTGGTCAATGAGGACAGCGGTTCTTTAATGGATTGATGAATCCGTTTTGGGGTCCAAAACAGGTTGTGCAGTTCCTGTGGGGCACATATTTCTGTCTCCAATTCCAGCCATCTTTTTAGACTCAGATCTGTGTGCCATTGTGATATTTGACACAATTAGACTGCTTTGTAATAGGATAACAAGCAAGGTACCGCCAGCCCCCAGCCATAAAAGATTTAACGCAATTCAGCATCTTGTGGAATACAATCAGAAAGACGTGTGCAATGATCAGTTCTACGACATCTATGTACGAAGCATCAAAAGTGTATTTTTTGGAGCAAAATTGGTGCTAATCAGAGTCAATTGTGAGCGCCTACAGTATGGGACCAAATGTATTCTTTATTCGTGGTTATCATTGGACTACATCCCCACGAGTCTTAGCACCCACAAGTATTCTTTAATAAGCTATTTTGAGCGCACATATGCATTTATAAATACAGATGTAGCCAGTATATACAATGAAGGTCTGCGCTCGTGTATGAATAGCCAGAAATATAGGATATCTATAAATAGACTATTAGTAGATTATAAATATATAAACACAATATTAATGAATTGATATGATGATAAAATAATACAATATATCCTTAAATAATGAGATTAATTAATATACCAATAGTGCATAATAGATGTCTAATAAAAGCAACTAAAAAATACAATTTAAACAAAAAAATGTGTGGTGCTGTGAACTTTCCTTAATCTGCACAATGCAAATAGTCCTCTAGAGTCCAACAAATGAGTCCAATGATTGGGGAGTAACAGTAGCACTATTAGGACCGACAGGCAGCTTCTTTAAAAGGGCACAACGACTTCCCTCTCCACCTGCATAGAAAGATATAAGAAAAAAAAGCGCCAAATCCTAGTGCATTACTGTGCAAAAAGCGATATATTTAATTCCCAAAATCTCAATAAAAATGAACTCACAAACATAAAACATATAAAAGCATTGTATGAGTAATACTCATGCTCATAGGACCAGGAAACGCTGCTTTGCTGCTGTAGTCCCTCCGTGACTCCACTGGAACAGAATGCTGCCTCCGTTGTTCACTGCCTGCAGGAACTGACGTATCAGGCGCTCCACGATGGTCTCTCAACCCGGTACACACCACCAGTTGATCTTTAGTTCCCACCGGGGACGGTAGATGCCGCGGACCAGCGGATGACGTCACGGGAATCGTCCAGGATACCGGACCGGTACAGATTCTCAGCAGTTCAATAGCAAGCGTTGGAAAGTCCACTGCACACCTTCCCTACGCGTTTCATCAGATTGACTGACTTCTTCCCCTGAAAGGTGTGCAGTGGACTTTCCAACGCTTGCTATTGAACTGCTGAGAATCTGTACCGGTCCGGTATCCTGGACGATTCCCGTGACGTCATCCGCTGGTCCGCGGCATCTACCGTCCCCGGTGGGAACTAAAGATCAACTGGTGGTGTGTACCGGGTGAGAGACCATCGTGGAGCGCCTGATACTTCAGTTCCTGCAGGCAGTGAACAACGGAGGCAGCATTCTGTTCCAGTGGAGTCACGGAGGGACTACAGCAGCAAAGCAGCGTTTCCTGGTCCTAGGAGCATGAGTATTACTCATACAATGCTTTTATATGTTTTATGTTTGTGAGTTCATTTTTATTGAGATTTTGGGAATTAAATATATCGATTTTTGCACAGTAACACAGATGTAGCCAGACTAAGATTCCCAGCCTGGTAGCCTGGCTACAGCTGTAAGCTGTACCTATTTTCTACTATTTCCTGACATTAGCAATGAAAGCAACACATGTTTAGGTGTGGCCCAGGCAAACAATCCATGGGGTTATACTGTGTTTACTAAGCAGTGCTTTTTAGAGATGGGCACATTTTTTTGCTAATTTGGATCCGCAGTGGATTGGCTGGTTCCTTTGGTCCGCGGATTTCAGCGGATCAATTTTTTAAAAAGGGTGATTCGCGCTTTGTGGATTTTTTATTATTACCAATACACTCCGTGGATTCCGCAACCCGTGGTCGGATTTGTAGAATCCAGTCCACGCATTCAGCAATGCGGTGGCGGATTCTTAAGAGTGGAACTATGTAACAAATCTGTCCATGGGTTGAATCCAATGGCGATTTTGATGAATCCGCGTGGATTGAAACTGCCCAAATCCGTTTGCAAATTTTACACAGCAAAATGGAGTTTGCTGGTAACATCAGCAAAAATTTGGGAAACCGATTTGGGCAGATTCGCCCGTCTCTTGTGCTACTCCAAAAGACACCTCCCAGCATGGCTTAATTAATACGGCAATTTACGGCCTATTCAAGTGAACATGGAAGGTACCTAATGGAAAAAATCGCTTCATAAGTCTGGTCCTTTCACTTGAATAGGGCTGCGAGTGGTGTTCCAGCACAGAAAATGTTTTATGGAGAAGCACCGCTTGGTAATATAGCCAATAATCTCTGAAAATGTATTGAGTAATGCAAGAATAATATTTTTGGTTATTAAGCCACGGAAATGTAAATTTCCTTTAGAATTGTTGCTCATTTTAGAATTCTGCTAAGTATACTGTACTTGTATCTAGCAAGGAGAAGTACTGTATTTGTTTTTCTCTCTGAATCATTTGTCTATATTGTGTCATATTTCTCAACAGACAAGTTGTTTAGTATGGTAATTCTAATAGTTACACATATTATTGGCGCAGAAAATACAGGCACATTTCCAGAGCAGACCAATTAAAACAATACCAATGTTACAGTAACTTCTTCATAATAAAGAAGTTTTTATTGCACTAGTACTGTACTTTCTTATCATGTTTGCTACAGCAGATAGGCCTGATATTTTAAACTTTCCATGGGCTAATTAATAACCTTACTTAGGGCTAGATCCACACAAGTCCGTTATTTTTGCGCTAATAACGTGCATTACTGAAATTGGGAACAGATGTTATTTTTCTTCATTTAACAAGTATCCTCAAAGCAAATGAGATGCAAAAATAACGTCCGTTAGTAAAAGTAGCGGCACTATTAACGGGGATCTTTATGTCTTACTGGCATTCTCTAATACACTGCACATGCGCATTGGTCAAACTTTAAAGTGGGTTATTACACTGGCGGCACACTTTATTAAAGTGTGGCCAGTTCCGCAAGCCGGGAGATTTCCCGGCTTGCTAGTGGCATCCCCTCGGCGTGCCGCGCGTCACCGATGCGCGGTCACGCGTCATCGGGTGCCTGCGCCCCCTGCACGCGCGTCCAAGGCTCCCCGAGGGAGCCCTGGTGTCCCGCGATGTGGGGGACGGCGGCAGGGGGTTCCGGGGGACCCGGCGGACCCGGCAGCGGGGAGGAGAAAGCCCCGATCGGAGGGCGCTCCTCAGCTGCTTCGGCGCGCGCCTGGCACCCTCCGGCGCGCGCCAGGTAACTGCTGCGGCCGAGAACGGGCAAATGCTCGAATAAACTCGGCCGCAGCAGTAACTCATTACGCATGCGTTACAAAAGCTAATGCAAATCTTGTTATAATATTGAGGCATTTTACATTTGAACACTTGTTAACTTTTCCCATTATTTATAGTGTTCTTCCTTCATTTATTTTAATTGTCCATTAATAAAAATGCAATATTATTTTATATTGTTGAGGGATGCATGGCTATACATCATTGTACACCATACTTAATACAGTCATTATTACATTATATGCCATATTAGTTCACAAAAACGTATCACTGTAATCACTAAAAACTATAATCTAGTTTATAATATTTCATACATTTATATGATCGTCAATATATATCTTTGTATGACACGTGTAACTTTTTGTAATGAAAAGGTTAAGTCCTATAATCATTACATTGCTTTTAAGCTACTCCCAGAAAAAAACTCAATGATATTCAAAGTCTCAGTGTTGGCATCAACAGCTTTTGGAAGGTCTGGAGGTCTGAGGATCTCTGATGATAGGTAAACTGCTCATTACCATATGATTTGCATATGGGCACGCAAAACTTCCCTTAAAATGTATCGATCCTCTATTTTTCAGGTGAATTTGAGTACATCGTAATGCTAAGCACCTTTGGGGATACATGTCACGGATATCGATACATAAAATGTCGATAACGTAACGCTCTAAATGTAACGCACTTCTATGGACCCCCCTTACATTTTAAACAAAATGCGAAACTATATTTTTGTTTATTTCAAGGATAGATTTGGTGCACAATACTGTATCAGTGACAATTTTCTCTTATGTTGTGTTTGGATTAATACAATTACATTTTAAATGTCACACCGAGTGAAAGGAAAGCATAACGTACAGTACGGTACTTTGTTTAATTGGTGCAGCATTTTTAATGAAAGCTTCGTATGCTTGCGCATGTGATCTATCAAAAGATAAAGCAGGTCAATTAGAGCATTGATTAGCTGTATTTATTTGAAGCATATTATGTAAACAAATATAAATCTCAAGCAATTACAGTAAGTACTGTAGTTACAGCACACTATAGGAAATGCACAAATCTGCTCATTTTTATTTAACTGAATGCATGATAACGAGCTAGTCCTACTTTTCACATCCTCTCCTGTGTGATCCAAAGATAACTTTTGAACAGCTTCACTAGTGCAGAAATAACGGCTCGTTTTTGAAGATCTCAGCTTAGGCCAAGACCGTACATAAAAGTAATTTCATTTTCTTTGGGAAAACTTAAGAAGAAAGAATAGTACACATATTGCTCAAAACGAATGAGGTATTATGTATCAAAGGTTCCGTGGTGTAAATTTGGGGCGTAAACAGCATGAAAAAAACCTTAAATTTCAAACATATCGTTTTCATTGATATATCTTGTGCTGTGTTTTGCCTTTGTTGTGTACTGTTCTTGCACCAGAGAATCAGTGATACACAGTCACTGTTGTGCTTTTGAGGCTTCTGTGACACGGGTCGGTATTTTGGGACATTCTCGTAGCAGAAATGAAACCTCTAGGAAATTCTATTTCCTTTTCGCAATGTAAAGTGCTTTAGAGCAGAATTAGAATAGAATAGAATGTTGCTGAATTAGAATAGTCATTCTACACTGAAAAAATGAGGCAATAACCACCCGGAATGGTACATTTGGGGGCCACAGAGGGACCCTCCACCGAAACCGACCCGCCAGCGGCTTCTAAGGTTAGTTTTACTACTGGTTGGGGTAGGGGTTAATTTAAGGGTATTTAGTGGTTAAGGTGGAATTTAATTTAAGGGATTTTAGCGGTTAGGGTAGGTGGTTAATTAAACATGTTTAAGATAAGGGCTTAGGGTTTTAGGGTAGGGGGTTTTACGGTGAGGGCATAGGGTAGGGGTCTTTAGGGTAAGAGTTAAACACAGGGACTTACCTTAGAGGTGACTGACGATGAAAGGTCCCAGAAGCGGGTGAGTAGCGGCAAAGCGCCGGCGGACATTTGTTCGCGGCAGAATGGCCACAACCAAAAGTCCTAGACCGCATAATCACCACCATTTAGGCGCTGCTTCCTACAAATGGGATATATGCCAAATTACATGTGCAATTTGTCACTTTGTGGTCTACTACTATTTTTTTTTTTTTATAATTCTGGCAAATTCAAAAATACAATTCTAATCGTTTCCAAACCATATTATATTCTAAGATACCCAAAGCAAAGTTAAATGAAGAGAACTGAACACAATTAGTTATTTTCTGAAAAGTGCCTGCTTCATTTATATGGAAAATGGGGGTACATGCAGGTGTTTTTATCTCAGAATTATACCTGATATCTGACAATACTGCTGCTGCTGCAAAAAAAAAATCAGAAAAGCACCTTGATTCCTTAATGTTTAGAAGTATACTGTAAATCAGTGGTGCTCAGCATAGGTGGCTCAATCAGTGGCTCAGTCTTTGACTGAGCCACTGATTGAGCCACCTGTGTTGAAGCTGGGACATCCTTAAAACCTGAATTGTTGAGGCGCATGCGCGATGGTGAGGTGGATGGCAGCATAAGCCTTGAGCTCCGTCCCCCACCCGCAATAAAGCACGAATAAACCGCAAAAAAAACGGACCGCTGGCACTCCTAACCACCCTGATACGAGCACCAAAACTGCAGGGATGGCGCTGATGAATCCCAAGAAGAAAAAGGAGGGAGACCTCCGCAAATATCTGGGCCGATCGAGCTCACGGAGCGTGGCGGCAACAATGGCGCCAGATTCGAATGCGGGCTCGGAATCGGAGCAGGAGGAAGACACCACTGAAGGGCCAGAGCAACTACCAGTCCGCCGCTGTGATTTTGAGCGGTTATACCGGGACATAAAAGCCCTTATACATCTTGAAATGCAGGACTTAAAAAAAGAGGTTCAGGGGCTCAGTGAGCGAACCGGAGCACTAGAACAGAAGGTGGCGGCCAACTCAAAACTCCTTAAAAAGTCAGACAAGCGCACTACCCACATCCAAGCACAAATAAATGAACTGGCGGACAGGCAGGAAGACGCGGAGAACAGGGACCGCCGCAACAATGTCAGAGTGCGCGGTATCCCTGAGGCCATCACTGATGTGGTGGGATTCATTTCCCACTGGTTAGAGGAGCTGCTCCCTGACTGCCCAGCCAATGAGCGGACAATGGACCACTGTCACCGGGCCTTGAGAAGCAGACCTGCGGCAACAGAGCAGCCCCGCGATGTAATTGCCCGGCTGCACCACTATCGCACCAGGGATGCCATCTTCCAGAAAACCAAAGCTGCAGGAGCCTGCCGATTTGAAGAAATAAACATACAGCTTTTCCAGGATCTCTCCCCGATCACCTTAGCCAGGAGAAGGAAGCTACAGCCTATTACTAAGTCATTGAGGGACCGGGCCATCCCATATAGATGGACCTTCCCGTTTGGCCTGCTGGTCATCAGAAATGGGAAGGCCATCTCTATGAGGGAGATAGAAGAGGGGGAAGTATTTCTCCATAAGCTGGGAATAAAGGAGAACTCCCCCAATAGCCCTCGCAAAGAGCAAGTAGAGGAGGCAGACTGGCAGGTAGTAGGGGCGACTCGAGAAAGTCGGGATGCTGTAGCCTGAAAGTCTGCCAATATTCTTTTTTCTCTCGTTGTTATGCCTCACGTTTGAGAGCCAGTTAATGCAGTTCCAGGGGCAGTTGGAGTTACCCCGAATCTTACTCCCCTCGCTTTTTCCCCCCAAAAGATATGGAGCGTGACAGGGAAAAGAGACCCTGATACATATGTTGATGCCTCCAGGTTCAGATTGTGTTTTGAGAGGTCCGGGAACACAGCGAGAGACAATACTATCCTGTTGAGCTGCCTCAAAAACCACGGGGTAAAAACCTGCAACAAACAAAACAAAAAACAGAAACCCTTACCTGTACACATCATGGCGGCTCCTGGTGGAACGCACGATGACCAGCATGGCGGAGGTACAAGATCTGGGCCTCGTGGCGGCATTGCGGAAGTGACTACCTCTTTGTGTCTAGCAGAATGGTTTCTCAGATCTCCCATTCGGGCATCCACGATATTTCGTGGTCAGATCACACGCCAATAGAGCTGCGGTGCTCGGATTTTATACTTGACAGACCAGGAGCGAACTGGAAACTCAATGAAGTTTTACTAAAAATCCCCGAAATTTCACTAAAAATCCCCGAAATTTCACAAAAAGTGGGGGATAGAATCAGGGAATACTTTCAGGAGAATAAGGGAAGCGTGGCTTCACAAGCTATCCTATGGGAAGCCCATAAGGCAACTCTGAGAGGAGAGCTCATAGGGATCGCAAGCAGGCAGAAGAGGGAGAAGGACAAAAAAATTAATCAATCAGTTACTGTACAAGCAGAATTGGCAGTCCTATCAGCCCTACATAAAGATAACAAAAATGCAATGACCCTTAAGGAGTTGCTAGACACCAAAACTAAACTTAACATTTTGCTAGCCTCCCGTCCTGAGAAGGAGCTGACATGGTCCGCGATGGTGAAGTTCGTCTGGGGTAATAAAACCCCCCGCATCAAAACTAGCACAATAGTTAGGCCCACAACAAGAGGAGGGCTGGCGGTACCTTGCCTGTTATCGTATTTTAGAGCGGCCCAATTAACCCACATTATCCAGTGGCACACCCACCCTAGTTTGAGGCGGTGGGTGGAACTGGAGGCGGCCTGCTGTGCCCCGGTGGCTCTTCAGGACCTGATCTGGCTTCCAAACAAGGTGCGTAAAACATTCAGCCACCCGCTCTCCGCGATAGACAGTTCATTAACAGTATGGGACAAGAGCAAATATCAGTTCGCCCAAATGAGGCAACACTCCTTGATGACCCCAATTTTGGGGAACCCTGATTTCGCTCCGGTCCTGCAGAAGCAAGATTTCACTATCTGGACACAGAAAGGCTACACACGCCTTCTACACCTGGAGGGTAGAATATCAATCAAACCTTTTGAGCAAATTAAATCAGAAAAAACAGTACCAAATTCAGAATTTTTTAGATACCTCCAGTTAAGGGCTTTCTATGATAAATTCCCCATCCGCGCTCAGCGGACTAATTTCGAACAGCTCTGTTCTAGAGGAACAGGTACCAAGGGACTCATCTCTGAGATGTATAAAGAGGTAGTCTGCCCGACCCCTGACGCCGACGTGACACTTAGTTACAGGACCAGATGGGAGAGAGATCTCGGGGAAACACTAGATGATGAGGACTGGGACTATATTATATTGGCAGCAGCTAAGAGCTCAATCTGCACGACATTAAAGGAGAACGCGTATATGGTCCTGATGAGGTGGTATTTGACCCCGCTATGATTATCAAAGTTTGTCACGGGTTACCCCACATTGTGCCCCAAACAATGTGGGGAACAGGCAGACTTGCTGCACATGCTGTGGGGTTGCTCCAAGATACTTCCAATCTGGGAAGACATCAGGAATTGGCTCCAGAGAATTCTCGATTGCACGATCCCTTTTGACCCCTGGTTGTTTCTGCTGGCCAGACGCACCCCGGGGCTAAACAGGTCGGAGCATAAATTAATTGCACATTTTGCAACTGCCCTGAGGTGCGAAATCGCAGCATTGTGGAAGCAACCCGAGATACCCATTATCCCACAAATCAGAAATAGAATTTGGCATGTATGTCGGATGGAGAAGTTAATGAGTCTGGTTAACGACACCGGCACAAATTTCCTAAAAGTCTGGGCGCCTTGGTTAGCCCTGAACAATATCCCAGGGATCAATGCCGCCAATATAATGCTTTAATAGCTCTAGACGCGTTCTCCTTGGATGTGTGCGGATGTTTAGGGGATACATGAACGAGACGAGAGGAAGAGACAAGTAGAATAGGTCGCAGGGTGACTAGTCAGTATCTGTAGTACCCGCCCGAAGGTGAGCAAAAACTGTAGACTGGAACTGACCCCAGGACCTGGTAGAGCCGGGATCCCCCGTGAGACCCCTGAGATCTCGGAATTAGCTGAGGCAGCTATCCACCCCCCCCCCCTTCCCCACCTCTCCCTCCCCCCCCTCCCCTCCCTTCCTCTCCCCTGTTGTATCTTTGTCGGAAGTCTGGTTTGTCTGTCAGTCTCCCCAGAATGTCCGTTACGCGTAACAATACTAAATGAGTTGACATGAGTACCCTTATGTACGACATTGGGTTGGTAGATATTGTCATGATTGTACCATGCACTGAATAAAAACTTCTTTGGTTGAAAAAAAAACCTGAATTGTTGGGGGGTCTTGAGGACTGGAGTTGAGCACCACTGCTGTAAATACGTTTCTCTAAGGCATCGAAAGGCTGCAACATTCTGTTTTAAATAGCCTCTTTATGTCCTTTCTTGGAAATGTTATATGATTAAAGTCGGGATTCATCAAAGTGTGCTTGGTCTGGTGGTAACCTCCATTGAATACAGTAGCAGTTACCTGCAGAATGCGCATGATACCCCACTTTGCGCTTTTATAATCTCATCCCTAGTGCAAAAACATAAATACTAAAGCAAAGCAACTGATACTATGATTCGGTGTCATACAGTATTTTCCATTTCCTGGGATTATGATATACAAATCAAATTTGAGTAATAACTATTTTTAAAAATGTTTTTCCTTAAAGAATATATGATAAGACAAACATATGCTTACACAGGTCCATTAAAATGAACATGAAATGCAATAAGTACCAGTAACAGACACATATAGTTAGAAAGTTAAAGCATTGTATTAGTATATTTGCACTGGGAATATTACCTGAGTCCGCACTGGACTTCTCATCGCAAGCCTGCAGCGGGGTGTTTTGACAATGAATTAGCAACTCCTTATTATCCCGGTAAAAGCAAAGCAGTAATAGTAGTTACATGTGGTCAAAAATATGTGTTGAAAATGTCACTGTAGCATTATGAAAGACAAATGTGTTCATGATAAATCTAGAGACATTTACAAATAAAAATACCGTAATTTAAAAGATTTCCTGCCAAAATTAATAAATATGTTGCAAAGTAGCTTTGTGACATATTACCATGCCTAATGGAGAGAGGCTGGATCACTGTCACTTATGTAACCTGTTGTTAGCTGACAGCTACAGAGTATAATCAGTGTAACATACCTATAATTGTACTGTCAGATATATACCCCAGTGAGAGACTAAGCAACAGGCAGAAGGGGAGGCAGAAGATTCAAATTATACTGTAGCATGCAAATATTGAAACCTTTTCTAGTCCCCCTTCCCTATGCTTAAGGGAACTACACGTGCTGCTGTACCTGTCTGCTCACTGGAGGCCTACGTCTACGCCTCCACTTATGAGGGATCCCAGCGTTGGCGGGATAACCCCTCACAGGAACCAATGCAAAGTAATACATCACAAAATGTATATAACTAGGCTTTTTTGTACACACACACTAACATACAACAACCTGTACCCGCAGTATAAACAGTGACCCAACACGTGGTGGTTCCCCCAAAGTACCGAGGTGCTGTGGCACCAATAACCCCTGGTTCCTGTCCCAGCAATCCCACCCAAATGTGAGGTAGTGCTTCCCCCTGTGTATGCAGGTGAACGTTGGGTACCTGTCTCTGTACGCCAGTACCCAGGTGCTGCTTGGCATGGTGAGTTGGAGCGGATCCCACGTATCGGGGCTTCCAACACAAATCCCCTTTCGTAAGGGTCCTGATCCTCCTCAGTGTGAGCTCCAGCCGGAGGGTCTCACACATGTCTCAGGGTCCTGTGGCCTGGTCCTAAGCCGTCGCGTGGCCGTCCGGTCACCAGCGCAGTACTAATAACACTTATGGGAAGAGTCCCTATTTGGGGCCTTCCCTGCAACACTCCTCTGATTTGGCTCAGGGCCTAACTGGGGCTAGGGGCAAGATCTAGGCCTAGCTCAGGAAGCTACAGCTCCCTGGACACTACCTGTCTCCTCGGGGCCTACGTCAGGACTGCCTCGCGGCTTTCCGCACACAGAGGATATCCTGTTTCTCCCTCCTACTCCAATCCCATTGGGTTCGCAGTCCCATATGATACAGTCCCTCCCTCTAGGGATTTTGGGACTTGTACTTCCACAGCTGCATATGCAGAACCATCCTAAGATGGCCGCCGCCTCCTCCACTGCGCATGTGCGCCTTGCCACAATGCGCAATTTGCAAAATGGCCACCCCCACACTCCCGATCGTGCAGAGCTCAGTTCAATAGCTGGGCAGCTCCCCCTCACTGGAGGCAGGGTAGGGGGACTCGGCTACATCTTTTTAAACAGATAATTGAAAGGTTTGTTCCCAATTCTCTTACAGTTGTGGAGCAACATATGGGTTGGCGAAAGGTTCTGAGCAATTAATTAGAACTTGATTTACATGACCGTTTTTTACCTACATGACTGTTAAGACCGGAAAATCAATTATCTCTGGATTAATAATGGGCCAGAGTTTTACTTCTGCAGGTTAACTTCTGCAGCAAAAATGGTCCTGGGTTTCAAGCTAGGGCATCTCCCTGCCAATAATCAGACCGAGAGCATGCCCAACCCCACACATGACAAAAGAGGACTGCCCGTGTTGAAGGGCTGAAACAAACAGCTTTGAGAGAGGCTATACAACATGGTTTTCCTTCAATTTAGACCTACTGTAGTTGTTTATAGAAGCAAGACTTCCAGCCAAGTAGATAAGTAAAACTTGTTTTACATCATGCAGGCGGTTATCGTGAACTAGCTCAAAATGTTGTACCAGGAAGAATACATTGAGATATATATCTTATTTTCAAGTACATCCTTAGGTTCCATAATACAGACAATATGAAATACAGATGCAGCAAGCTTTATCTGTTGGTATCACAGAATATTGGGTTACAATGCAGAATACTCTCTTCTCTCCTCTCCCTGTTCATGTGGCGGTCATCTATCGCCCACCTACCTCTACTCATCCCCCTTCTGCCTTTCTCTCTCACTTTGAATCCTGGCTCTCTTTCTTTCTCTCCTCAGACTCCCCTGTTCTTCTCCTTGGGGACTTCAATTGCCACATTGATGACCCCTCTCTCTCTTGGGCTTCCCGCTTTCTTTCTCTTACCTCTTCTTTTGGCCTTCAACAGTGGACTGCAGCCAGCACCCACAAGGATGGCCACTACTTAGACCTGGTTTTCACTAAAAACTTCTCTCTCTCTGATTTCTCCATTTCCCCTTTTCCTCTCTCTGACCATCATCTCATCTCATTCTCTTTATCTCGCTTCTCCCCTTCTCCACCTCCATCTACACCCCGGTTCTGCAGAAACCTGCGCTCTATTCACTTACCTGACTTTGAGTCCACTTTACACTCCTCCCTCTCCTCTCTCAGCTCTGCTACAGACCCTGACAACCTGGTCAGAAAGTACAACTCTGTCTTGTCCTCGTCTCTTGATCTACATGCCCCGCTTTCTCTCTGCCGCCCTCGCCCTTCTAACCCTAGACCCTGGCTAAATTCCCACACGCGCATGCTGCGTTCCTCCACTCGTTCCTCTGAACGCCTCTGGAGGAAGTCTCACACTCTCGCAGACTTCCTTCACTACAAATTTATGCTATCCTGTTTCAACTCTGCCCTCTCGCAAGCTAAACAAGCCTACTTTTCTGCACTAATCAACATGCACAAGTCTAACCCACGCCGACTGTTCTCTGTCTTTGATACTCTACTCAAACCACCCTCAGCTGCCTCTCCTTCCTCCATCTCCGCTCAGGACTTTGCTGACTATTTTAAGGAAAAGGTGGAATCCATACGGCAGAACATCCCCTCTGTTTCTTCCCCCCATCCTACACCTCTTCCTAACTCTCCTCCTGCCTTCCTTGAGTCTTTTTCCACTGTCTCAGAGGAGGATGTGTCGCTGTTGATCTCCTCTTCTCCCTCTACCACTTGCCCTCTTGACCCCATTCCCTCCCATCTCCTAAAACCTCTAGCTCCTACTATAATCCCTACGCTTACACACATTTTTAACTCCTCCCTCTGCTCTGGAACCTTTCCATCCTCCTTCAAACATGCAACAGTCATACCATTACTCAAAAACAGCAAGCTTGACCCTACCTGTCTTTCTAACTATCGACCTGTCTCCCTCCTGCCTTTTGCCTCTAAACTACTTGAACGTCTTGTATTCTCTCGCTTGCTCCATTTTCTCAACACCTATTCTCTCCTAGACCCTCTACAATCTGGCTTCCGCACTGCTCACTCCACCGAAACAGCCCTCACCAAAATAACTGACGACCTCCATGCTGCCAAAGACAGAGGTCACTACACTCTGCTCATATTACTCGACCTCTCTGCAGCATTTGACACCGTGGACCACCCTCTTCTCCTCCACATTCTCCATACTCTAGGTATTCGGAACAAAGCTCTATCCTGGATCTCATCCTACCTCTCCCATCGTACTTTTAGTGTCTCTTCTGCTAACACCTCCTCCTCTATTGATCTCTCTGTGGGGGTACCCCAGGGCTCTGTCCTGGGACCTCTTCTCTTTTCTCTGTACACACTCTCTCTAGGTGACCTAATAACATCTTTTGGGTTTAATTATCACCTCTATGCCGACGACACACAAATATACTTTTCAACACCTGACCTTACACCTGCTGTACAAACCAAAGTTTCTGAATGTCTCTCTGCTATATCATCCTGGATGGCCCTCCGACGCCTTAAACTCAACATGGCTAAAACAGAGCTCCTCATACTTCCTCCCAAACCTGGCCCTACTACCTCCTTCCACATTACTGTTGGAACTACAATCATTCACCCAGTAGCCCAAGCACGCTGCCTAGGGGTCACACTCGACTCCTCTCTCACATTCGCCCCTCACATTCAAAACATTTCTAAAACTTGTCGCTTTTTCCTCCGCAATATAACTAAGATACGCCCTTTCCTCTGTTGTTCGACTGCTAAAACTCTGACTCAGGCCCTCATTCTCTCTCTTCTTGATTACTGTAACCTCCTGCTGTCTGGCCTTCCTGCCTCTTACCTGTCTCCCCTACAATCTATCCTAAATGCTGCTGCCAGAATCACTCTACTCTTTCCTAGATCTGTCTCAGCATCTCCCCTCATGAAATCCCTCTCCTGGCTTCCGATCAAATCCCGCATCTCACACTCCATTCTTCTCCTCACTTTTAAAGCTTTACACTCTTCTGCTCCTCCTTACATCTCAGCCCTAATTTCTCGCTATGCACCATCCCGACTCTTGCGTTCTGCTCAAGGATGTCTACTTTCTACCCCCTTTGTATCTAAAGCCCTCTCCCGCCTTAAACCTTTTTCACTGACTGCCCCACACCTCTGGAATGCCCTTCCCCTCAGTACCCGACTAGCACCCTCTCTATCCACCTTTAAGACCCACCTTAAGACACACTTGCTTAAAGAAGCATATGAATAGCACTGTGGATATTCTGAACACAGGATACATAAAGATTGCCCCCCTGCAGACGCACTTACCAGAACTCCCTCCTACTGTCTCTGTACGTTCTCCCTACCTACCAATTAGACTGTAAGCTCCTCAGGGCAGGGACTCCTCTTCCGAAATGTTACTTTTATGTCTAAAGCACTTATTCCCATGATCTGTTATTTATATTATCTGTTATTTATTTGATTACCACATGTATTACTACTGTGAAGCGCTATGTACACTAATGGCGCTATATAAATAAAGACATACAATACAATACAATATCACCACAAAGTTTCCATAGGATTCAATGGCAGTGATATAATGCAGACTATGACAGACTTTCTAACCATAATTTACCAGCAGGTGAAAGAATCCTTGCTACAGCTGTATTATTCCCTTCTTTGGAGATTTAATCACATGTGTTTGGCACAGTAGACACCACATGGTAGTTCAGTCAAAGCACTATAAATAACTGCAAATAAGAAATGATAAATACAATTCTCCTGTGTGACCTGACTTCTCCTGTAGCTGCAAATAACTATTCCAAGTGGTGGTTAAAGAAAGTGGGCAAAACACTAAGCAAAGCACCTTGGTACATGAATGTGGAGAAGCATACTGTAAATCAGGAGTGCTCACTTCCAGTCCTCAATGCCCCCCAACAAGTCAGATTTTAAGGATGTCCCAGCACACGTCGCTCTTGTGCTGAAGCTTGGACATCCTTAAAGCCTGACTTGTTGGGGGGTCTTGTGGACAGAAAGTTGAGCACCACTGCTGTAAATAACTTTCTCCAAGGCATCGTAAGGCTACAACATTCTGCTTTACATAGTCTCTTTATGTCCTTTCTTGGAAATATTATATGATTGAAGTTGGGATTCATCAAAGCGTGATTCTGGCTATCGCGCTCAGTCTGGCGGTAACTGCCATTGAGTCGAATAGCAGTTAACGGCAGAATGCGCGCTAGACCCCGCTTCGTGCTTTTAGAAATCTCAGCCCTAGTGCAACATAAATACTATGGTAAAGCAACTGATACTATGAATCGGTGTCATACAGTATGTTCCATTTCCTGGGATTGTGATATACAAATCAAATTTGAGTAAAATACTGTAACTACTTTTAAAAATGTTTTTCCTTAAAGAATGTGTAATGTGGCAGTCATACTTGTAGGGGTCCATGTTAAAATGGACATGAAGTACAAGGTGAGATTGTGTGCTAATTTGCATGTCATTACCCAGAGTCCCTCGCTGCAATGGAAGCATTATATGCTGGGAGATAATGGTTTAAAGCAGGGTTGCAGACCTGTCTGAGACATGTGAATGTGCTCACAAGTAGAGATGGGCGAATCCACCCAAATTCGTTTCCCGATTTTCTCACATTTTCCCGACAAAATCCGTATCACAGTGTAAAATACGCAAACGGATTTGGTCGGTTTTAATCTGCGCGGATTCATCAGAAATCACCATTGGATACAATCTATTAATGGATTTGCAGAATCCAGTCCATGGATTCAGCTACTCGTTGGCGGATTCTTAAAAATCCGTCAATGGTTTGCTGAATCCGCGCTGTGTATTGGCAGTAATAATAAAAAATCCACAAAACATGAATTGTCCTTTTTGAGATTCTTCAACTGAAATCTGCGGATCAAAAGAACCGGTCGGTCCGCTGCAGATCCAAATTCGCCAAAAAATGTTGCCTCTCTTCTCACAAATGATATTTCTATTTCCATAAAGAATAGATTTCCAGAAGGCAACCAATGTGTTTTCCTGTCTTACTAATAAAAATGATCCTAATAGTTCAAAAATATTAGTAGATCAGATTGATATTTTTCTAGTATATAAAATGTTCTTGAAGTATTTGTCTAAAGTAGCAATGCAATATGATTGGTAGGATGTAGAAGTAACTAATAATACACATGCAATTTCTTATTCTCTGTTTCATAAAAGATGGCCCAGTTTAAATGTAGAACTCAGATAGTCAGATGTACCCACTCTATTTACTTTAAATATAATTTGTAAGTTAGGTCAGGGTTGCTCAAACTGGGGGGGCGTGAGATATTTTTTGGGGGGCACGGCGATAACAGAGGCCCCGTGCTCTTGCCCAAGGCATTTAAATTAAATGCTGGGGGACCGCACAAGGCCTCTGTAACTCACTTACCTTGATTCAGCCGGCTTCGGACGTCATGGCGTCAAATGACACCGCAGGGTCATGTGACGTAATGTGATGTAACAAAGGTAAGGCGGAAACGCGAGTACTGGTGGAAAGCAGGCAGGGGGGCGCAGCAACAAAAGTTTGAGCACCCCTGAGTTAGGTCATAAATGTTAGAATATGAATAGGACTGGCCATTAAACTCTTGAAAAAATGTTTGTTTTTAATGTTTGTGCAAGAAAAAAAAGGTTTTGTGTATCTACCAATCAAAAATGCTAAGCTGTTTTTGATGAGTCTTACATTTGCAATTAAATAGTTTCAAAACATCTTGATGGCAATAAAAGATAATTATGTTCACAGATTGCTGCAAATTGAAATCTTGCACCAAATCACCATGGGATCAATTACAATAACAGAAATCTTTTTAAAAAATGGTCTAGGGAATTGTATACTGTACTGGTGTATCCTGCCTCTAAAAATGAATCATTTTTCTGCAAGCAGGTCAATAAGTACATTGAAACACAAAATCAATGTGATGGCCAAAAAATACTAGGACTTGGATCCTCAAAACGGTGCAAAACTTTAACACGCCTTGACTCCCGTTCATATGAATGAATGAACTAAAATTTAGCGCACTATTGTGGATCTGGATCTTTGATTTTAAGATAAGTCAAAAGACTACCCATCAACTAATCTCCAAGAATCAGTCGAAATAATCCGCTCATGACCGAGATTTGATAAAATAATATAAATCATAAAATAAACTCCACTGATTGGCTGCAGCCTTCAAATCCTACATGTTTCAGAAAAAGGCTCCTACCCTTTCTCATTGTAAATTAGTCGATATTCTTTCCTTGCTTAAGATACTGTACATTATGATAAAAATTCCCCCATCTAAAAAAATACAGTTTATTTTAAATATCTACAGTATATATACGCATATGGGCACAAAAGTTTGAATTTTAGAAAGTTGTTCCCCCTCCCCCAACCAAAACACCAATGAAAGAGCCCAGCGAAACAATTTTTTTCAAAATTGAGCAATTTTTCTATAGAATTGTGTAGTGCTCTGGACTTTATTAAAGTTGACATGTCCCTGTAATACCACCCATACATATACCTCAATTATGTTGTAGTGTGCTCAGATTCGTTTATTTTTCACTGGCAATGAACCATAAATGTTGATTCTGTTGGAATGGGTGAAGGTTAGAGATGGATTTTTTTTTTTTGCTGGAGATCATAAAGTAAGTGAAGTTTTCTTTTTTTAATGAAACATGTTGCAAAAAAATGGAAAGCTTCACGAATAAATGTACCATGCAATAAAAGTCAACATGCCAACAGGTCACATGGCACTTAGTATACTGTCATTTGCTGCCATGTTTGCTAAATGTTGTCATAGCTCTGGCTACATTCTAGTGAAATTTGGGTTGTTACAGCTATTTTTAAGAACGGACCTTTTATGTTATGTTAACCATTCCTAGTTATTTTAACTTCAGACTTGATCACATTTTTGGGTTATGTGTTTTGCCCAAACATGACAGTTAATATGTTAGTTCCTTCCCATCAATATGAAATGTTAAATTGTCACTATTACCATGAAATGTAATATTTGATGTTTTTTTTCTTTATTAGATCTTGAAATAGTAATGTATATATTTTTTTCTGATTTTAGGAATGACTTGCCAAGCACGGACATCATACACCGAAGATGAAGTTCTCTGGGGTCATCGTTTTTACCCTGTTATTTCCCTTGAGGAAGGATTCTTTAAAGTAGACTACTCACAATTTCATGCAACATTTGAAGTTCCAACTGCACCGTATAGTGTTAAAGAACAAGAAGAAATGCTTCTCATGTCTTCTCCTTTAATAACACCAGCAGTAGGTAATAGCAAAGAGAGAAATAATTCTGTAGACTGTCTGAATAGTCTAGATGACATTAGTACAAAGATGACTCTAAAAATGCAGAAAATGACGGGCAGAGAGGATCTGCCCAGGAAACTACTAAGAATGAGTTCTACTACTTCAGAGAAAGCTTATAGCATGGGCGATTTGCCAATGAAACTTCAACGAATAAGCTCAGTACCTGGCAATTCAGAAGAAAAACTGGTTATGAAAACCACAAAGATGATGTCTGATTCAATAAGTCAATCAATAGCAGATCTACCACCAAAGCTTCAAAGATTGTCTGGTGGTGGTGGAGGCAGAATGGATGGAAACTTACCACCCAAATTACGGAAAATGAATTCAGACCGGTTTTCATAACACAAACTATTAGGCATTATTTACACTATCGGTTGATAAGCACCCAATTAATCATACAAAGAGAACCGTACAAATGCAGTTCTTGTTGAAACACATAGGACAGCATTTCCTTTGTATGAAATGCAAACTGGGGACATTGTTAATGCTGAGGTAATGAAGACTGTACTGTACATATAGTGGTTTGAGAACAGACCTTAAATGTTTTTTTGGTCTGACTGGAACTACAGTAATACTAATTGGCATGTAGTATCACATCAAGCATGCAATAATAGTGTGCAGATTTTGCATATAGTTTTATGGCATGATTCTTACTCTATATTGTATAATCTAAAATATGAAAGGGGCATTACTATCCCCATATTTTTTAAGATTAGTAGTTCTATCATAAGAATGGTTATAAGGGCAACGTTTTATTCCAGTTGATTTATTATTTGAATATAGATTGTAACCAAGTGTCCATGCAAGTAGTTTTGGAGCATGTATTATTTCTTAAACAGAAGTTCCACTTACTCTGCAACATTTTATTTTGCTGTGCTGCTGTAACTGATCTTAGAACAGTTGCATACCACCTGAACTCTGTACTTGCAGGTATTCTGATCGCCCAAACAAAAGCTGTAAAATGACGGGCTACGGATAACCAATGACATTCATTTCAATGTCTCTTCTCTCTTTGGCTATGCCTCTTAAGATTGTCTGAGAAATGTGTTTGGTTTCTATACAACATGAGTGATGAAATACAGTAATTAGATAATGCACTGAAATTCCCACATCCTTAATTACTGTAGTTTATAGGAATACCAGCAAGTAGCTAACTAAGAGTTTAATTTCACTTATACAAACTGTACACAGCAACGTAATGGTTCAGATACACAGACTTCTGCTTTAATGATGTTTCCTGATGTTTTCCTTTATCCAGTAATTCTTATTGAAGCATTTTTCCTAATTGTTATAGAATTTATTTATCAATATTTACTGTTTCCTAAATATAGGGTAAAAAGGAAGCTATCTCTTTAAAACTGTAATTTAAAGAAATATATATATTTAAACATCATTTTATATCCCTGCCAATTAATACAACTGCTACGTTTGGAATATTTTATACTTTTTGCATCCATTTTTATTTTAGTTTTTCTTTACCCTTTGCATTTATTTATATAATTTGTTATTAATTTATTGTCTAAATATTACACATATTTTTAATTCAAAGTTTTAACATTTGTATTGAAAACAAAAATCCATACATAGGCAAGCAGCAATACACAACAAAGGTGTGCCACGTCTGTGTATTGGGCAGCAACACTATTGGGGATATAAAGAAATGTATAACTCTGAAAAAAATGACAGTGTTTTATTAGGAATATCAGTGCACCCCCCTGCTCTGACAGAACTGAGATTTGAATGGGGTGTGATCATTGGGAACTGCTCATTCAAGTTTCACTATACAACCTGGAAATAGGTGTCAAACTCTGTAAGCTAAAACTATTTTCATTACAGGGGAATGAGATCTATTGGGACAAAATAAAGTCATCAGGAACTCAGGCACATAAAGATATATATATATTAGGTTTAAAGGGCCAGTTGGTTGACAATCTGTTAGCTATTATCCATACAATGGTAATTAGTTCCATGGAAACATATTTGTGTTTACCCAATTTTATTTGGGTACTCTACCATATACATACATTACAATACATACAATACATACAATACATTAGTATTTACAAGATAGTATGAGTACATTTGACATTCATACAGTACATTACCATAAAAAAAATGCCCACTATTTAAAATTATGAGCCATGTTTACTAAGCCGTGCTATGCCATAAAACACTACCCAGCTCTGGCAGACACCTCATGGCCCATTCCCTTCTGCACCAGAAGGTTTCTTATAGAATACCACCACTTGGTAAATATGACATTTGTCTGCAATATTATTCAATTAAATATTAATCTTTCAAAAATGCAGTATATAATATATATATATATATTTATAGTAAATTGCGTGGTAGTTTGCACACATGCCATTCACAATGGAGGCAGATGCTCGTCCCATAAATGAAATGTAGACATATGGTGACCAGGGGGATCCTGATGACAAAGAGACAGCACACCGCAGCATAAATCAAAAAACAAAGTGTATTGTCAACACAGAGCAGCCAACGTTTCAGTCCTCGCAGAGGGAACTTCCTCAGGAAGGTAGATAACAAAAAGGTTATATTAGCTTAAACAGCATAGACATCACGAATAACTAACGTTTCGAACCCACAGAGGGGTCTTTTTCAAGGGGATGTGTATGAAAAAGACCCCTCTGTGGGGTCGAAATGTCGGTTAATCGTGATGTCTATGCTGTTTAAGCTAATATAACCTTTTTTGTTATCTACCTACTGTGTGCTGCCTCTACTTTATCAGTCCTCAGATGGTAACGTATATTCTATTTATCTTTAAGGTACAGGCACCAGGCCATATTATTATTTTTACCAGGAGTGATGATTATTGCCTTTTTGTGTGTGTATATATGTATATATATATATATATATATATATATATATATATATATATATATATATATATATATATATATATATATATATATAAAATCACAAAACACATATAATCACAGCGCCAATATGATAGGTAATGAATGGGTTAATATTGCACTAACTAGATGAGTAGAGATACATAGGCTGGTGTCCTATATCAAAAGCAATTTCCAGACGAATATAACACACAAACAAACAACATGTATGACAAGGAAAGAGGAACAGGAATGGGAATAGGGAAACACAGGGAAACAAACACAAGGAAGGGAAAGACAAAGGAATAAATAAAATAAAATCTTAAAAATAAAAATGATAGAAACACTGGAACACACCGAACAGCTATCCGCAGGAAATAACTACCTTCCACGATTCTTCTATAAAACAAAAAGGGACAGTGCGGGCTCCATAGTGTAAATAGTTAAGGTTTTATTAATCACAAGCAAAAATCAGTTCACTCACAGCATTGAGGTTCAACAGAAGCTCAGTGAGCTGGGTGCTTAGTGTTGCCAATAGTGCCCTTATGCGTTTCGTCGCAAATATGACGGCGACTTCAGAGGATGAACGCGTAAGGGCGCTATTGGCAACACTAAGCATCCAGCTCACTGAGCTTCTGTTGAATTGGAGGGGAGCTGTAGTGCTGCGGAACCAAGTAATCGTGTGCCGTTCAGCTGGGGGGCCGTTGATTGGACGCACATTTCGGAGGTACCCGGCTGTAGGAAGAGACTTACACGCATGCAGCCACGAGACTACAGCTCTTGGCCGACAGAGATACCACGGATGATGGGTGTTTTTGTTCGATACGCATGTCCTCAATGCTGTGAATGAACCGATTTTAGCTTGTGATTAATAAAACCTTAACTATTTACACTATGGAGCCCGCACTGTCCCTTTTTGTTTTGTTATATATATATATATATACTGTATATTGTTTTGTTATATATATATATATATATATATATATATATATATATATATATATATATTACTGTACAAGCAACGCAAACATGTTTTTCCTGCACACAGAAGTGTGTCTCATGACCTGTACTGTATAACATACAGTGCAATGAAGGATTTTTGTGTGAAATTGTATTCATTGTTTTTTGTTTTTTAATAATACCTCCAATTCAAAGTTTTAAATTAAAAATACTATTGCGTTAGATTGCATAAAAAGCCATAACATAATTGTGGAATGTAATTTTGAATATTAAACGATACCTGGTGTGCAGTGCACAATCATTTAACTCAATAAAGGTCTTTTTTTTTAATTTCCATTTTTGCATTGGTTTGTTTAGGTTACTTTAAACATGCACATTTCACTTTCTTTGTTTGACACATGCTTTGTAATACATATATTTATTTTATATCTGTCAGATACTGTATGTGATGCTATTTCGCCATCATACAAACATATATGTCCTCTCTCATTGTTACATACAGTATCTACCTCCCTGTCTCTTACCATTAAACACTGTGCATTCAGTATTACATTTCCTTTACCTGCAATACGGTACCATACTCTTTATCTAATAGCACAAATTCATGTCATTACAGTCCACTCACTGACACACTTTTTATTTTATAATTTGAGGGTTTCAGCCATTTTCAGCATAATTTACAATTTATTAGAGCATTAAAATAAAAATGAACTGAATTATTGCAAAAGCACAATTTCATGACATTTTTCATTGAGGAACATATTCTTGTTTAAGCGTGCATTGCATTTAAGATGAGAAGCACTGCAACAAAAAGCAAAGATTGTCCTTATTGACTGATTTGTAGAGATACTGTATGCTATGAAGTACAATTCTTTCACCTCACACTAGAAGCTAATACAGTATTTATAAGCATTTACTCTGTACTCTGTACAAATACATATGAATGAGGTCTTTTGGCTGGAATAGGAAATGAGAATGCTGCCATTAAGATTTTTTCTAAAGCATTAATAATAAAAGGCATATTTGTTAGAATAAAAAGAAGATGAAATAACCTAGGATTCTTCCATGTAATAGAGTAGTCTTGTATTGAATATGTGCAGTTTGCCTAATGGTAGAAGAAAACTAGATTCTCTTGTGGACATCTTGTTAATGTTACTTCGTTAAAGTTGTAGTGTTTTTATGAGCTTTCAAGACCTGATAAATGTTGGATCTTAAGAATTGACTTGTGAGGACAACTACACATGTACACACTACATTGATAGAACACTCATTTTAGTCCATTGAGCAACATGACTACAGTACTTATAAAAGTATCTACCAGTGCCATATATTTGTAAGAATGAATGTTTTTTTGGCAACCACATTCTCGGGCTCATACAGATATCCAAAAGATGGGGCTATTTGTTAGGCAAGCACTGCCCGTTAGGGCTAGAATCAGCAGTCTGTTTCACAAAAAAATACTTCTATTGATTAGCCAAAGAATGATTACAATACTTCTGCTCAAGCTCCAGGTGAATAGTTGATATTGTGTCCCCCTAATGCAAGGGGCATTATGTACTGTCACATACTGTACTGTACCTTTACATGTCATATTTATTAATTGACTTACTTTAAATGTGTACAGTACATAACATGACACTACACTGCTTTGCAAATGCTGGTTTGCACAGCAGGAAATGTCTGTGAATGTACATTATTTTCTAATGTATATTTTTTTTGTTACGAGATTTATACAGATAAGTATACAGCAGAAAACAAAATATTGGATTTTTTTCTAGTTATTTGTTGAACAAAAATGCATCCCTAAAACAGACTATATGATCAATTTACAATGAATAATTAATGCACAGCACTCTTTTATATCAGCAATTTTTTGTACACAAATGTATTTTGTGATGCTGTAGAATATGACATAGAGGGACTCGATAAAAGTTTTCCTCCAGCTTCTTGAGAAAAAAAGCTAATGTATTAATGCAAGTACGTAATTGTGTTCAATGTAGAGAAAGCCAATACAACTAATAGTACTCATTGCACTGTAGTAAAACTGAAAGGAGACATTTTCTCAATGGTATTCCTTCAATTTTGCAAAAATTTTGCTTAACATTATGGGAAGAACTATTTCTATAGATCCTACTGTAAGATTGCTGCTGAACAAAGGCTTCTGATGTGTTCTTATTGTTACTTATACTTATTCCAGTATGCAGTTTCCTAACTTTGTATCTCACTCCCTAATAATCAAACATTCTTGGGCATTTCTAAATGTTTCATGCACACCTTAAAGTTATAGTGGGTAAAAAAGTGACAAAACCCTCTACCGCATAGCATATAGCAAATTAAAATATAACTTGTGAGCACATTCACATGTCTCAGACAGGTCTGCAACCCTGCTTTTCACCATTATATCCTATCATACACTGCTTCCACTGCAGCAAGGGATTCTGGGAAGGGACATGCAAATGAGCGCACAGTGTCCCTTTTGCTTCAAATCCATTTTGACATGAACCCTTATAAATGTTTCATGAGATGTTTGAGTGTTTAGTGAATCTAATAATACCATTTCACAACTTGAAAAAATTTTGTGGCCAACAAATATTTCATTTAAGAAATTGTGACAACCCATATTTCACTGTTTTGTTAGCATATAACTATACATATATAACTGTATATTTCTAAAAAAAAAATCCTTTGCCCAGTGAAACAATTGTGATTGCTCACTGCAATGTTTGCTTTCGTTCCGAAGCCTGGGTGCATTTATAGAGTTAAAGAAATGCATGTTTGCAGAGTACAAATAATCTTTGGACAAAACTGTGTGTGTGCTAAATCATTTTTAATGCAATTATTATATCACTATCACTACTGGTTTATGAGCTGCTTAATCTGTAGAACAGGAGTTACATTTTGAGGGAGGAGTGCTAACGAGGATTTTACCAGCTCACTAATGCAGTGTTAAGTGCTGTTTTCAGCCGTAACGGATAATTGCATTAGTATAACGGACGTTAGTGCGAATGATAGCAAAAGAGATGCTCCTGTAACAACCCCTATCCACAGAGCTCTGCTATACAGGAGTTAACGAAGGGATTTAACAATGCATTAATTCATACTTGAAGATGGCATTAGCTCAGTTTAGACCCTGAAATATGGATTTTGTGTGAGAGAGATAAAACTGAGAGGTAACTCTCGATGTATTAAGTATGTCCTGGACACATGAGCGAGATGCTCCAAAAAACGCACAGTAGCAGTGCGTCTAAACACACTTTTCTCTATGCTGATACATACACCCCAAGGAATTTTTCAATTTCCAAGGTCAATAAAAATTCTCTAAAACATTTTCTTCTCTTTCTCAATTCGCATGCCAATGTGTAAATTCCCTAATTTTCACCAAATTTTCCCGAAAAAGTCAAACTCGTTTTGTTTTTTAAAGTTTGGGTCAAACCTGATAAAGTTTGATATTTTAGAACATTTTCTTCAGATGCCAATATCCAATTTTTAACAAACATTCATACCCGCAGTTCAGACAAAGGGGGTGCTATTTAAATGAATTGTTCTGTGATCAGGGTTAGAGCCTGGGTTGTTGAATGTGCCAATGGTTACTAATTCAAAAATATGAATCAGTTTATATTTTCTGGAGATCAGATTTTCTAGTGAAAACAAATATATATTGGTTGGAAATGTTTAGCAATGCTCAATACTGTTTTATGCTGCAGCATGTTAATTGTCATTGAAGCCTAATCATGAGTGGCTTCCTAACTCTTTGCTCTTTTTGAAGCCTGTATACCGAAACATATTGCAGGCTTTTCTTGCATTAAACAAGTTTAATTTAGTTGTAAAGGGTTGTGATAACTCAAATAATCATTTGTCAGAGCTCTACATTTTTCATAATGTCAGGGAAGTTTTTGTTCAGAAAGCAGTTGTGTTTTATTATCTATTCAAAAAAGACAGCTTGAACGTCCTAAGAACTTCTTGCGTCTAATCTGCATGAGTGAGTTCTTGAAGATGCTGTCAGTACCATATATGTAATGTACTATGTACTGTGCCATACAGGTGGTATAAGTGTACCTGTTTTAAAAATGTGCTGATGATTCTCTGTATTGCTTACATACTTCCTACAGTGTTGCCTTATCAGCATGCAAGTCTGTTCAGTGGAACTAATCAAGTGCCGTTATGGGTTATCGTACCTCTTCTGGGCTTAACTTCCATTCATGTCTATTTATAAAACGTTTTACCAGGATGTAAAACATTGAGTGTCACCTCTCGTTGTCAAGTATGTCCTGGGCACAGAGTTATGGTGATAATGCATGGTAACATTAAATGAACAGAGGTTATACATTCGATATAAAGACATTTCATGGACAGTCAGAGATAATATATGTTTTTGGGAATTGTAACAGAGCATTTCAAACATCAGAAAACGGCTGCCACCCTTTGGCTGCCTTTCTGCTACCACCTTCGAGGGAGACTCCTGTGGTCTCATATCAAAGAGGGATCACTGAGAGTTAATGTTGGAAGGGGTCCCATAATCCGTTCCGGCACTTCATGAATGTGCTCCTTGGTTTAAGGCATCTGTACTTAAGGGTGTTAAACTTGCTCTGATTAACAAGCAGGAGAGCAACAACCACATAAATTGTGATATTTCCTATATTTCTACTGAACAGACTTTTTGTAATCTTTTTAACAGATTGTTTTGCCCTGGAATCTGCCATTTGGGGTTTGAAGGGGATATCATATCACATAATGCTTTTGTTGTGTGAAATATCTAATGGGGCATTTTTTTCAGACATTTATAAGAGAAACTAATTGCTAACATGTTGTTGACAAGCAAAATGTAAAATACAGTGCAATTAAAATCCTTGTTTTAGAAAGAAAATGTTTGTATCACTCATGAGTTTTGTGGAATATTTTGATTGATGAAGCTGACCACTAGCTTACTGAGACACCGTAACCATTTTATGTGACACTTTTAATAAAATAATGTATAACTTCTAAACATATCTTTGCCCCAAAGATCTACAAACTCTTGAATTTTAAAAGACAGTACATGCCCACAGCTTTTAACTTCAACAGACAATACCACTGTCATGGCTACTTTTATAAAAGTGATGAAGATGAGAGAGAGATCTATTGCTACTTATTTTCCACTACTTTATATCCGAGGCTCTTTAAGTGATAGGAGTCACTTATCTAACGAGAGCAATGGTAGTGTTGCCGTTTTAAGGGGGTCTGCAACACATTGCCATCATCGTTCTTAGTTCTTGCATTTCCTGCTAGTGATCAGATGATAAGAAAATACGGCAGACAATTCCAGAAGTCAGGGACACCTTATGAGAACAATGAGTAGCTTCTTTATGAAACAAGGGGACATTCATCAGATATCTGGAGGGAGATTGTAGATAGTATAACGTTTATTTTGTGGGTATTCAAACACTTTTAAAACACACAGCTTCTCTGATTTAGTAGAGGGGGTGCTCATGCCCCCCCAATTGGTCAGATTTTCAGGATATCCCTGCTTCAGCATAGGTGGCTCAATCAATCCCTGCTTCAGCACAGGTGGCTCAATTGGTTCCTACTTCAGCACAGTTGGCTCAATCGGTCCCTGCTTCAGCACAGGTGGCTGAATCAGAGGCTCAGTCATAGGCCGAGCCTCTGATTGAGCCACCTGTGCTGAAGCAGGGATATCATGAAACCCTGACCTGTTGGGGTGGCTTGAGGACTGGAGTTGACCACCCCTAGTTTAGTAGTCGAGACAGGAAGTGCAGCATGAGAATAAAAGTGAGTTACCTTAACACCTTACTTTCCTAATGATTACACATAACAGACTTTCTTTATGCCTAAAGGGGAATGCACCCAATCTGTCCTGTTTTATTCATATGGTTTAATATGAATGTTAACAGTGAACATTCAAAAAAACCTTCTCAGTGTTTATTTTATATTACAATGCATGTAGCTATGTGTTGCATATTACATAAACATTGATTTCACAGATAGTATGTTAAAAATGTAATTTTCACACTAATTGAGTCGCGTTAAAAAGGAAAGGTAGTGAAGTTAATTGCAGGAGGGTATCACTTTTTGTAAAGAGCTTTTTAACAAAAAAGGAAGAGATTTTGAAATATGTACTTTCTTTTTATTTAAAACATTGAACTGCACATTTGGAAATAAGGAAATCTAATGGTACTCAGTACCAGTCAGTAAACTCCCATTTCAACCACTGCTTTTTGATATTAATATTAGTTAAATAGGAACTACATTAAATTTGCCAAGCCCTAGTTCTCTTCTTATAAAGATTATTCAGTTTAAAGGCACAGCAGGTCTGTGCTCTGTACTATTGAATTGCTAATATTGTAAATTGTACATATGAAAATTGAAATCCGTCAACTGTAATGCATTTTTGGGCATGCAATCTTTCATTGTATAGATACACTTATATTTCAATCGTACAATCTGACAAACTCTTGTAACCATCAATACTGAGAGCTCAGTTTTATCTAAAGCTAAATTAAACTTTTGATTATTTGTTGGGTTTACTGTTTTCTGTCATTTTTTACGTCTTTTACTTTTATACTATTAAATACAAACACCTTGTAACAACACACACACACACCCACACACACTGCTCTAAAATGCAGGTTAATAGCAGGATGGATAGAATTGTTACAAAGGAATCACATTAGCCAATCACATTTATTTACATAATTACATCATTTCAGTCACATTAGCCATTCCTTACCACACACCCTTTATCTATAGCTTGTCCCTGTTTAAAATAATCCTGATTTTCAGTTATACTCCTCCTTCTCCTTCCGTTATAAGACATGGCGGCAGATTCATAAAGTGCTGGTACTGTATGTGTTAGGCTGCGCTTATAGTGCCCGGCGACGGCGATGCCGCGCCAAAACAAATACATTGGATCCGTCGCATGCACTTATAGTAAGCGCGATGGCGACGGAGCGACGAAAATTTTTGAAACCATTGAAATGTGATTTTGGGTGAGATAGTCGCCATGTGACTGTCTCTACACCAATCACAGAGCGCCTACTGCACTCTGCCCGCCCCCTTCGTGACATCACTGGCCTTGTTGCAAGCGACGTCGCTCCAAACTAAAGTGCAACTTTTTCCAGTGGCGACGGGTGACGTCATCGGTCGATACGTTAACGATACGTTAACTCTGAATGATTTGAATGGATGTTGATACTGGATCGGGGGCACTAACCTGGATGAATCTGAGCCAGAGTGTATTATTTTCACATTTCAATTTTATCGCCACAAACTATGAGGCAACAAAATTTACAAGGCCAAGTTTGCTACTAGAGTGTCAGCTCTTGTAGCCATTAACTATTACTAGCCACTTTAATAAAGTATGCTGTTTAACTATTTACATAACTATAAGCCTTCGCAACATTTAGTTGTATAAGTGAAAAGAGATATAGATGTAATATAGTGGGCCGTGTGATAATTCTACTGTCTTATCCACACTAGTTACATAGTCACAGACTCAGCCATGCCTTTGTTTGGTACTTTATTTTATTTTTTTAACCTTCATAGAGTTAATTTGTGTCTAACCCAAACTTTCTAGAATTCTTTGTTCCCATCACTTCTACTGGAACCTACAGGAACAGATAATTGCAACAGAAATGATCACATAATTGGAAGCAAAATTGTTAGATGCTTTTTCCACAACATTCAGTATGAAAAGAAATAGCATGACATTCCCAGCAATCAAATCAAAGTATAAGCTTACGTGAATGTTTATATTTTTAAATCGAGATGGGCAAAACTGGAATGTGAAATCGGAATATACGAGAACCTTACATTGCAATACCAAATACAAAACTAAAAAAAGCTTAACAGTTTTAGAACCAAAACTCCCAAATAATTTAGAACTAAAACCATCACACTGAAATTCACAACCAAAAGGAAACAAAAGGTATTTTGGCAAGCCTAGAACTAAAAGCAAAGCACCAAATGATTTTTAGAACCAAAATCACATCCAAAACATGAACATTTTTTTAGCGCCAAAATACAAGTAAAATAGCCCATCCTGGGAAATTGATTTCTGCAATTATGTTAAAAGCCCTGGCATTGAAATATTCCATTGTATGTACTTTACATGCATTTCTAATTTTGTTTAGGCTTGTTGCAAAATGTTTAAAATATGACTAACATTAACATTTAATTTAGAGTAAGCAGTTAAATTATGCCGAATAGAAAAATTCTAAACTGGGCAATTACACATGTGAAAATGTATAGCAACATGTCATATTTACATGTAATGGATTGTGTACTGAAGAATTAAAGCAAAAATACATTCAGCGGAAAACTATCTGCTCGACCCGAAAGGATGGAGATGGAACGTAAAAGAGACAGATGCAACGTGGGATTGATTAGCAAGCATTAGAACGGGGTGGCATTCTCCAGTCCTCAAGAGCCAACAACAGGTCAGATTTTCAGGATATCCCTGCTTCAGCACAGGTGGCTCAATTAGTGGCTCAGTCATAATGACCTGGAGTTGGCCACCCTTGCATTAGAAGAAGGAATACAAGTCTCAAAGTAGGAAAGATGAAACAAGTGTACAAATATACAATAGTATTACAAGCTGAACCTTATAGTTGATCCAGCAAAAGGCAAAATGGAATGACTTAACAGACATTTGACTCAGTACGGATTAATGTCCCTTCACTACCACACGAGCCTTTCTGGCAGTGAAGAGGTTAAAAACAGAAGCAGTTCACTGCCCCAAACCATAGTTGTTCAAAATATACAATAGTTACATAGTTACATAGTTACATAGTAGATGAGGTTGAAAAAAGACGTACGTCCATCAAGTTCAACCTATGCTAAATTTAGACAACAGATACTTTATTCTATATCTATACTTACTTATTGATCCAGAGGAAGGCAAACAAAAAACCCCATTAAGGGAAAAATTAATTCCTTCCTGACTCCAAGAATTGGCAATCGGATTAATCCCTGGATCAACATCCTTCCCATGTATACTTATTTGGTATATCCCTGTATATCTTTCCCATCTAAAAAGATGTCCAACCTTTTTTTGAACAAATCTATTGTATCTGCCATCACAGTCTCCATGGGTAATGAATTCCACATTTTAACTGCCCTTACTGTAAAGAACCCTTTCCTTTGTTGCTGGTGAAATTTCCATTCCTCCAACCTTAAGGGATGGCCCAGAGTCCTTTGTATTGCCCGTGGGATGAATAGTTCTTTTGAAAGCTCCTTGTATTGTCCCTGAATATATTTGTATATAGTTATCATATCCCCTCTTAGACGCCTCTTTTCTAATGTAAATAAATCTAATTTAGCTAGCCTCTCCTCATAAGTTAGAATGTCCATCCCCTTTATTAATTTGGTGGCTCTTCTCTGCACTCTCTCTAGTTCCATAATGTCTTTTCTTAGGATTGGTGCCCAAAATTGTACTCCATATTCAAGGTGTGGTCTTACTAATGTTTTGTAAAGGGGCATAATTATGTTTACTTCCCTTCCATCCATTGCCCGTTTGATGCAAGATAAGATCTTGTTTGCCTTTGCAGCTACTGCATGACATTGGACACTATTGCTAAGCCTGCTGTCTACAAGCACTCCTAAATCCTTCTCTATCAAGGATTCCCCCAATATATCTCCATTTAATTTGTAAGTCGCCTTTTATTCTTGCATCCCAAATGCATAACCTTACATTTATCTGTATTAAACCTTATTTGCCATTTACCTGCCCAAGTTTCCAGTCTCTCCAAGTCCTTCTGAAGAGAAATGACATCCTGCTCTGATTCTATTACCTTACACAATTTAGTATCATCAGCAAAGATGGAGACTTTGCTCTCGATCCCAACCTCAAGGTCATTAATAAACAAGTTAAAAAGCAGGGGTCCCAGTACCGATCCTTGAGGTACTCCACTCATGACTTTAGCCCAACCTGAAAAAGTTCCATTTATGACAACCCTCTGTTGTCTGTCCTTTAACCAGTTTTCAATCCAGGTGCATATATTATTACTGAGTCCAATTTTCTTTGTTTTGTACACCAACCTCTTGTGTGAAACCGTATCAAAAGCCTTTGCAAAATCTAAGTAGACCACATCAACTGCATTACCCTGGTCTAAATTCCTACTTACCTCCTCAAAGAAACAAATAAGGTTAGTTTGGCAAGATCTATCCTTCATAAATCCATGCTGACTATTACTAATAATTTTGTTTTCCATTAGGTATTCCTGAATATTATCCTGTATTAAACTCAAGTAGTTTCCCTACTATTGAAGTCAGGCTTACAAGTCTGTAATTCCCCGGGTGTGATCTAGCTCCCTTTTTAAATATAGGCACCACATCTGCTTTACGCCAATCTTGTGGTACTGAGCCTGTGGAAATGGAGTCCTTGAATATTAAATATAATGGTTTTGCTATTACTGAGCTTAACTCCTTGAGAACTCTTGGATGTATGCCATCGGGGCCAGGTGCCTTATTTACTTTAATTTTTTCAAGTCGCTTATGAACTTCTTCCTCAGTTAACCAATTGGTCATTAATATGGAGGTTGTGGCTTCCTCCTGTGGCGTTACTATTGAACTTGATTCTTCCCTTGTAAACACAGAGGCAAAGAATTGTTTAATGCCACTGCTTTTTCCTTATCTCCAATAATCTGCCTACCCATCTCACACTGAAAGGGTCCTATATTTTCTTTTCTCATTTTTTTGTTATTAAGGTACTTAAAGATCTTTTTAGGGTTGACCTTACTTTCTATTGCAATCCTTTTTTCATTATCCAATTTTGCTAATTTAATTGCCCTTTTGCAATTTTTGTTACATTCCTTATAATTCTGATACGATGTCCCTTCTGACTTAAAGAATCTAAACGCCTTCCTCTTCTTGTCCATTTCCTCCCCTACCTGTTTATTTAGCCACATTGGTTTTGACTTATTTCTTTTATACTTATTACCCAAGGGTATACACTGATAAGTGTGCTTTTTAACAATGTTTTAAAGACTGCCCATTTATCTTCTAAATTTTTCCCTGCAAAAACATCATCCCATTGTATTACTACTAGATTAGACCTCAGTTTATTAAAATCTACCTTTCTAAAGTTTAAAGTCTTTGTTGAGCCCAAGTAATCTGTTTTGTGATAATTTATTTCATATGAGACCATGTTATGATCACTGTTACCCAAATGTTCCAGGACTTGAATATTTGTTATTACTTCTGCAAACATGACCCAGTTTTGATGCCTTCTCCATTTGCAAATGTATTTTAGCTTCCTCAATCTCATAGATATTTGGTGGTTTATAGCATATTCCCACAAACATTTTCTTTATACTTTTGCCTCCACTGCTAATTTCTATTCACAAGGTCTCTACATTTTCATCATTCCCTTCATAGACATCATCCCTTATAATAGGTTTTAGATCTGGTTTAACATATAGATATACTCCACCTCCCCTTCTATTTGTTCGATCCTTCTGAAAAAGAGAATACCCCTTTAAATTAACTGTCCAGTCATGAGTTTCATCCCACCATGTTTCAGTAATGCCTATGATATCATACTGCTCCCTTGCAGCTATTAATTCAAGCTCCCCCATTTTATCTGTCAGGCTTCTTGCATTAGCAAGCATGCATTTAAGTTTTTTTTCAGCCTGTACTATTATCTTATCTGCTCCTTCCTTTCTGCTCCCACTTGATTTAGTCTTTAGAAGTTTTCTAGTATTATCTCTATTTACTATGGGTATCTCACTGCTTGTCAACCTTGCACTTGCCCCCATTCTACCTCCATACCACCTTTTATCCGCCTCTATTCCATTTAGTTCATTATCTGTTTCATTCCCCTCCCCCCCCATCCTAGTTTAAAATCTCCTCCAACCTTTTTAGCATTCTCCCCCCTAGCACAATAGGTAGCCTCTGAAAGTATGCACTCTGTTAATCAGTTTTGTCGGCTAGTTATAAGAGTGCATTATGTGGTTTCCAGAGCATGGAAACCTGTTGTTTTTGTTAAACAAGATCATACATATGCAAATGAATAATTAGGCATGTGTACAGTATGAAGTAATCAGGGTCTATTTAACATGTAAATAGCTCTGCAATGTTGTTGTAAACAGTGCAGGTCTATTTACTATTCTCCTGAAAAATACATAGAATTGGTCGTTGTAAATAACTAATTGATAACAGCACAAATAGGACATTGAGATTAGGAAACATATCGCCACACAATTACTTAATGCCAAGTGGTCTGATCTTGTCATGTCATGGCATGCGTGTCACATACATGTACTGGGTGGTACTTGCAAATAACAGACATAACCAGTTAAAGCAGCAATACTACTTTCCAACTCTTTTTCTTCTTTATTATTATTATTATTATTATTATTTTTATATGTAAAGCATGTGACAGTGTATAATTCTGCATTCTTACCTAAGCCTGAATTAGTTTGGTGGTCCTGTTATAAATCTGTCAACATCCTGATTGTGTGCCTAACATAATGGCTGCTTCAGTCAGTGTAACTCAGCAGCTACCATATATTAATATACTACGGTAACATTATCTATTATTACAGTTTATAGCTCAAACTGCTGGGAACATTTGCAACAAATTATCCCAAACAGGAAAGTGTTGCAAAAATCTTGCACTGCTTGGGAGGTGGGTTGATACCTGCTATAGAAATCAAATAATGCTTTAAAACTCATTAAAAATGGCATTAAGAGATAAATAAAAAACAAACAAAAAAACAGTCACTATTATCTAATACAACAGAACTGATTTATTAAAAAAAAAAAACAACAACATACTGTACACATAAGATTTCACATGTTTTGCCAATTTAATTTAGGAAGCTAACAAACATTCTGAGGTCAAAGTTACAAATTCGATTTAACAGGCTTTGAGATTCCTGATCTACAATCTTTTTATTATTTATTGAACAATGTCTTAATAATTTTAATCTTCAATTTATAATTATGGAAATTATCATTCTTAACAAAATGTGCATGTAGAATAGTATACACAGACATGGTCGTGTTGAAACCAGTAATAATTAAGAATTTATAGTCCCACATCTACAATAATCCAGGATTTCAGACCTATTCTGATAAACTACTAAACATATTTTACATTGTGATATGGACATTAAAATCCTTGAGAAACTACTTTGTGTATATAATATAACTATATTATGTATGTAAGAATATCTTTATTTATATAGCGCCATCCAGGTACTGTACATAGCGCTTCACAGCAGTAATACACGTTACATAAAATTATAACACATAGTGAGAATAAGCGCTTCAGACATGAAAGTAACAATAGGAAATGGAGTCCCTGCCCCCGAAGAGCTTACAATCTAAGTGGCAAGTAGGGAGAACTTACAGAGACAGTAGGAGGGTTTTATATATTACTACTACTTTGTGTAGTGAAACTAATAAGTAACTACTCCTACAACAAATTCCAAAATCTCAAACTCCTGCACAAGAGGTAAAATAGGTGAAAAGTATACAAGAACAACCAATTATTATTAATTATTATTAATAGTAGTAGTAGTAGTTGTAGTAGTATTAGTTTTAAAAGTACAAAGTACTGTAGCTTGATATATTGGCACTTTTTAAATGCCCTTTTAAGCTACAATTTTATGGTAAAAAAGGGCGTGTGTTTACATAGCCACATTCATCTATAAGATAACTAAGAAGATTATCCTCGGATACGTGGAGATTTTTTTTAATGCTGCCCTCGGCACTTAGCTGTGGTGGCCGCCTCCTTGCTGCCATCCTCGTGACATCAAACAGCCTTGCACCGTCATTTGATGCTGTGAAGTCACGTTGCCAAGGCAATGAGACATCGTGTGACGTCCGCGGCGTCATTTGATGCTGCGATTCAGAGGGAGAAGAAGGGCCGCATCAAGGAGGTGACTGCCACATGTAATGGGCCTAATGCGAAATCCACCTTTGGCTGCCCTCATAGACATTCATATTACAGTAAGTCATTCCATGGTCCTACAAAATTTCTCTCCTACAGATGTAGTAAGACTTTCTGCCTCCTGAGCCGCAGCTGCAAAACCGTAAAGATGTGTAAAATTTCCTTATTTCTCTGTCTTCGATTAACCCAAAACTACAAACCCAGCAATTCTGGTCACATCAAATAGAAAGAAACATTTATTTTGAAGATAAATACACACTTACAAAAATAGTACAATATGGCGGTGACATTCCAAATAAGTAATGATATTCTTAAAGATAGTTTCATAGTTTTATGTTTCTGAGTGGGATCCTTGTATTTGATCTTAATATCATAATAAAACTTCTCTCTGTCATCTTTGCTGGTGTTAACCCTCTGTCCTCCTGTCCTCACATCCTTCTGTGCCTCCTCCTGGTTGAATCAGACCTTCTGTGCATCGCCTGTGCTACCCTGCTGCATATTTATACAGATAATATCCCTTAGTCAGCTCATTTTTATCACTAATTCTTATTGCCACATAAGGTCCTTCAGCTAAACTGATGTCATCTGGTAAGGAACTGTCCATGCCTTCATACAGAGAATAACCTAATATGGCATGTCTTCTAGAAAGAGCTTCTGTCATAGCCTCTTCCAGTTGCATCAGCCCTAACCAGTTGTCCATAGTCACTCAAATGTCACCTAAACAGATCCCACTACAGAGAACTCAGGACAGATGCACCCGCCCTTTCAATATAACTAAATATATAATCCCAATGTAACTGAATTTGATCAGAATATACCAATTTAAGAATATGCGATATAGTACAGTATGTATGTAAAGAAAGACCACCAGACAACATACTGTATACTTTGATATTTTGTCTTCATAACGGATTCATACATATTACAATATAATTATTTAACTGAACTGGATGTCTTACAAGCTGCGATGCTGTAGATACTGCTGCCGTAGTTACGCTGCGGGTGGTCCATGCTTCCAGATCGCCCCCACCGCAGCAATAATCCTCCAGGCTCCAGGGCTTGCCCCAGTGTTGAAAACAGTAAGTCTTGCCACATCTTTATATAATCTTTATAGTGCTAAAACATAGTAGTAAAAACTAGGTTTCTATGGTTATTCCGAGCTGTCTTTTTTCCTTAACATTTAAAGCTTGAGTAGCCTTGTTGTCTTCGGGGGATAAAACAGACATCATTACTGTTCTAAAACATGTCTGCAGACAAGTTATAGGAGAAACAAATGGATCTTGGATTCTTAATAAAATAGCAGGTAAGATATTTTAAGGATGAACTCAATTGACATTGACTGGGATATGCATACTGTATGACGAAAGACTGGTAATTACAGAACCGTTTATACATTTGTCTTTTGGACTATATTATTTAATTAGAGATTTCACTCTATACATTAAACCTAGTGCAGTATGGTGGACACAAATAATTATAATAACAGATGGAATTATTGAAGGAAACGGCTCTTTAAGAAAAAATCTACAGATGTATAAGATGTATCAGACTTCATTGCTCCTACTGATAATACGCCATATTGCATTAAAACGCAGAATATCACAGAGTTTGTGTAGGATTTAATAGTAGTGATAATAGTGTCGAATATCACAGAATATCCCATGATTACGAGCCAATGGAAACAATAACTTTTGACACATCTGTATAAAATGACATTCCTTTTAGAATGAATAAAGCCACATTACTCACAGTGAGAAAAGTCAGCAATTAATGATGTGATAAACTAGGTCAGGAGTGGCTAACTCCAGTCCTTAAGGGTCACCAACAGGTCAAGTTTTTGAGGATATCCCTGCTTCAGCACAGGTGGCTCAATCAGTGGCTCAGTACATGCAGCTGAAACACAAATTGCCCCCTGCGTACCTCCTCTCTTGTGTGCTGCAATAGGGAACTACAACTCCCAGCTTGCTTTGCTGCAGCAGGGAGACACTTCTGGTGCAGGAGGATGTGACTTATGGATAGGGCCTCAGCCAATGAGATTGGACTCTGGAGAGGCAGGGCTAAGGGTGGACATCCCTAGAGGGCTCTGGCAGAGCACTCATGAGAAAAGATGCTGCACCCGGAGAGATCTTAGGGTTCACCATCGGCCCAGCCAGGATACACTGGCTAAAGGAAGTATCCATCTGACAGCAGCAGGAGGCACACATAGCGACAGAGGGGATCCTCATCGCAATCCAAGTAAAAGGGTACTGAAGTATTTGCCAAGTACAGGCCTGCTACATTCATAAACAATCTATGAGTTTCAACAGCACACACAGGTCCTTTACACGCAGGATCAGGTGATCACGTGGAGAGACACGAGTACACACCTGTGCAGCGTCTTGTGTGAAGTGTTTATATCTAATTGCATTGTGTATGTACTGAACGATCCTCACATTTGAGGTTCATATAGTTATATTGGTGCCTAGCGATAATGACATTATACATACCTTTGTGTTGTAAACATTACTGTAGCCTGCCTCCCTTTGTCTGACTTGAAGGAGGACTCAGGCCCCCACCTCAACAGTGGGTGTCAGTCTGAGGTAAAATAGAGGGGTTACATATATGCTGATACATGTTACATAAGTTTTTTTTATAGAGGTATGCTCATCTAAAAATATAACAAGAGTTGTGCAGGTGACAAGATGCTAACTTCACATGGCCCATTACAATATATACTGCCATGTTCACATACTTCTGGTACAAAGTGGTAACATTCTGTCAAAATTTACAGTAATGTGACCATTTGACAAAAAAGCTAAACTTAAGAAAATTTCCAAAAAACATCAAGAAGCATATTCAAGACGCACACCTCTAAATATAACGATGCTTTCGCTTTATAATACATTTTGCATTTATAAAATGCATCCCAAGTGTAATTTTTTCTACCTAAAAATCAAACATAAACACAATTTTTACATTTTGTACACAAAAATTATATTTATTCATATTTGTTCATAATGAGCATTTTAAAACAGGAATTGTAAGCTTTTTAACACTGATTTGACATGTTTGACATTACAAGGGCCTTTCAGAATAATAGCGGTTTATTTAATCTGTTTACAGCACTTGCAAGCATCATCAAGATCAACATACATTAGTTATTATTCCAAGAATAAACATCTGTGCATCTGCTCCCAGGAAAAGATCAAAATCATTCCCTGTAATACCACAATCTGATTTAATAACTGTCAGTGCTATTCTAGACTGCAAAAAAAATCTGTTTATTTGATTTTGTTATAAAGGGAACAACATCATTTTTCACTGTTTAGTGCATATCTGACAATAGTATTTCATGTAGAGTTACTACATTCGGAAGCTTCATTGTTGCAGGGAAATGTAACCTTTAGTAATAAAATGTATACATTCTACACATACATTTCAGTACGTCCCTTCTACAAAAGGTTTTTATACAACAATGTAGACTAAATATGATGATAGCTCCTGCACTCATAAAAGAACCACAATAGGTAAGCAATTATCCAGTACTTATAAATGTTCTAAGGTGTATACAGATGCAGCGGCCATTATTTTAACAAATCACGGTGCCGTTTTCATATGTGCTGCACGTGACATTAACGCCGCCAATCGCCCCAGGCACACGTGTTTATCGCGGGTGCTTTGTTTGAATTTCATGGATTGTGTGCAATTAAATGCAATGAAATGAATGAATTGTAATGTGTACAGTACTGTGCTACTGTGTCAATTTCAGGTGTTTAAAAGCCAGAACACTAAAATGCCATTTTCTGCATGCGCCTGCACTCGCGTCTGAATGCGGTACGGTTGGAAGAAATCCCGTGCCATGACATGGGTATTCTGAGGTATACACTGATTTGTTAAAAATAATGGCCGCTGCATCTGTAGATAACCAGACACAAAGTAAGTTATGGTGACTAGTAAAAAAAAAGTGCCAAAAAACCCTTCACCATACAGTGTACAGCAGATACAAAATATCACTTGTGAGCACATTCACGTCTCAGACAGGTCCACAAACCAATATATATATATATATATATATATATATATATATATATATATATATATATATATATATATATATATATATATCAAAACAAAACAAAAACATTAAGAAGCGCCTACTATAACAACCTATAAATTGTGAGTGAATTAGCTACTGTGTTGAAACAACCAATGGGGTGGCCAGGGGGGGTAATAATATAAGATGGATCCTATGTTGAAAAATATATCACATAAAAACTAATAAAATTTTAATAAAAAATGCTATAAAAAATATATAAAAGTATACAAAAAAATATTTAACTAAAAAATAAAAATGAATAGCTTTAGATGTATACCAAAAACCTTAAAAAACATAGAGTCCCGTTCCAATAGAGTGCATCCAGGTAAAGGCAGCCCGTTTGAAAGGGACACAACTCCCTTGGAAATACCTATGAGAGAAAATGAGAAAAAAAAAAACAGGCGCACACCTAGTGCATTAAAGTATAACAATCATTTTATGGAACATTAAAAAATAGACAAATGCCCACTCACAAATCAAACAATAAAAAAGAGCAGTTATGAGATTGGCCCTCATAAGCCACTGGCAGCGTCTCGATCAGCAATGGAGTTTTCCTCCTCCACACGTGTAGTACAGACTCCTTCACCGGAAGTGACGTCCTCCCGGCGTGTGCCCCGCAACAGGAAGTCCCTCCGGGAACCAAAGATCTTGCCTTCTTTCTTCTGGCTGTTGTACCATCAGGAGTAGTGGAGATCTGCCAGCTGCTTCTTGTCTGTCTCGCCACTCACGATACTGCGTCCGCAATCTGCTGTGTTTAGTGGGAAAGTGCCTCCTCCGTCTCAGCCACGCCATATATATATATATACTTTATAGTAGTGAGCTACAAATAGCCCCCATGGCCGGTGCTCCAAAAACACAATAAGTATTTAAGCTGGAAAAAGGGCTGTGATTATAACAAGTGTACCCTGTATGTCTTTGCCCTGTCTTGTGTCCATGCCGAAGAGGCTGCCTCCAATAAACCGTTAGTCCGGGAGGTGCGTAAGAGAAATAAATATACCGCTATTTGAACCACATAATAACAGATAACTGTATGGCCATATAACAACTGGATTAGCACTAAAAGCATAATAAAGTTGATGTCACAGAGACGGGCTCCGTCGGCTTCAGTGCGGTATGGTCACCCACAGTGCACACCACTTAGCTCGGGTGAACTGGAAGGTAAATATCAAGTTGTAATCACCGAAGCCCACAGCATATCCAGCACGGCATGCGCCCAGGCTATGTAATCAACAGAAGTGTAATCCAGAGAAGGAACCGGTGCACAACCAGAAAAAATGCAACGTTGGACCAAGGTGA